>NC_066877.1:32167054-32454554 GCF_022985175.1 Labeo rohita
GCCGGAACAAGGCCAAGCTGTCCGTAAGCCACGTGAGCTATGCTATTGGACGGCTGTGGAGGTTTCAAAGAGAGCGGCCACACATGCTCAGAACAATCGAGCAGGTCCGGAATCACCCGCAGTTCCTGACGCTTCGAGTTCTGGCTGAAAACAAGATCAGCCTCATGGATGACGCTTCAGTGGTGGACATGCTTTATGTTGTGCTCAGGTACAGAGTGAAAATGTGAAAGTGATGTAAAGCTCTGTTACAAAACCTACCTAGATAGTATTTTTAGGCATTATAGGTAAGCATCAAGCTGTCTTTTGAGATACCTTGTCTGAGTCCAAAATTAAAGCAGAATTGCATGAATTCTTTGGGAAAGAGCAATGTAATGCATTGTACTGGAGTGAAAAAAAGCTCTTCCAACATTCCAGAAAAATGGACAGAAATTAAATTTGATTTCAGTGGACAGCTATCTACGTAGGCAGCTCACTAGGTTCTGGAGCAGAGCTTAATATGCTGTAAATATGGTGTTCTGACTAATGTTTGTGGGTAAATTGCCAGTCTTTGATTGCATTTGTCTTGTTTTGCAGGCTTCAGGTTGAACACCATGACTCTCTTGTTCAGCAGCTGGTGACAGAGGCTTGGAACAGACTAGAGAGGTACTTGAAAAAATGGCACATAAATACATCCATATGCATATGTATATATGTAAAATATCTTTTGGTTAGGCAAATGATTATCAATATTCATATAAATGTAAAATGTACAGTATATGTTATTTTTATTGCAAAATATTTATATTTTGTAATAATAATTAAAAATGCAGTATATATATATATATATATATATATATTGCACAAAATGTATGCAAATTTATGCAAAATATGCTTACATATAAATAACACAAATTACGAAATATTTTATTATAAAAATGCATATGTATATATATATATATATATATATACACACACACACACACAATATGATTACATAAAATGTACAATAAATAATATTTATGCAAAATATGCTTGCATGTGAATAACAGAAAAAGTTACACAATATTTTATAACATATGCATAAGTATGCACATATATACACACATACATACATATAAACACATTTATTGTTCATTTTGTATTGTACACAACTTGTACAGTAAATAAATATAAATATTTAAAATACAATGTTGTAGTTATATATTCCAAGTAAATATGTAATTAATTTGAGATCACAGACTTTCCTTATGTCATTTGCAGTGCCTCAGTTTTCACCTGGAATTCTGCTGATAAACATGATTATTTAAAAACATAACATGCCTATAAATGCCCTATGAAAGTGAAATGAAATATATGTGTGTTTATCTAAGTAAAGCTTTCTTTGCTTTTTAGATTCCAGATGGCAACACTTTCAAAGTTTGCAGTTTGTCTGAGTGACCAGTTCCTGCAGCACAGCCCGCTGATGGGTCAGATTACACAAATAGTGAGTGAAAGACTGGACTCGATTCAAGACGCCAGGTGTGTATTTTTTTACCATCACGCACATTAAAGATATAATGCATCCAAAAATACAAATATATTTATTTGTATCTTTATCACAGAGTGCTCACACCCTTGATGAATAGTATTTTTGCCCTGGTGTCGCCACAACTTCGGGATGAACTGTTTAAAAAAGCGGACTCCCTTTTAGACAAAATGAACCCGTTGCACTTCAACAACCCCAGAAGGGTTGTGCAGTTCATCAGGAACGTCAAAGAGATTCACCGTCCCCTCCTGGAGAAATGCAACCAGCTTCTTCTGCAGAACGTCTCCCGGATGGACGTAGAGCACATCAGCATCATTCTGGGACTGTATCACTCGATGCAGTACAATAACTGTGATTTCCGGCTGGCTGTGAGACAGAGACTCTTGGAGCTGGTGGACACAAGCACTGATCCTGCCACTTTCACCAAACTATTTGCTTCTTTAGGACCAATAACGGGGCAAGATGTCAGAGAGGGGTGAGCAAGGGAAAGTATCCCTTATTCTTTTTACTCTAATTCTTTAATACTAAAAGTACTAAAAAAAAATGACAAAATTGTAAAAAGTTCTGATGGAGAAACAAACTCATGTACATCTTAGATGAACTGAGGGTGTGTTCATTTTCAGCAGCTTTTAATTTTTTTGATGGACTATTCATTATATTTTTTTGACAATTTTATGTCATTTTATCATTTTTTTATATTTCTACTTAGCTTTATTTTTTTAATCTATATTTTTGTATCCCAACTGAAATAAAAATTATTCATTTAAATTGATTCCTTGGTATCTGTATGGTAAAGTTCAACAGTGAATGTATTTATAATTTTCTGCATATGGATTTCAAGTAAACCAGACAAACCAGTTCGGAGAAAAATCACAGCAGTATAATTTGATTTGTTTCACTGGTCTTGCAGGTTAGAGAGTACTGCGCTGCTATTGGCTGAGGAGCTGAATCCCCATCAGGCTTTAGGTGTGGTGGAAACAATGGAGGAGATGCAATGCAGAAACCTTCAGTTAATAAACAAGTAAGTATTTTGATCAAATTAATGTAGTCTTGGAGAGTCCTTTTCCAAAAAAAAAAAAAAAAAATACTGACCCCAAATATTTGAACAGTATGTATACACTACCAGTCCAAAGTTTTTAAACAGTAAAATTTTTAATGTTTTTAAAAAAAGTCTCTTCTGCTCACCAAGCCTGCATTTATTTAATCCAAAGTACAGCAAAAACAGTCCAATTTTGAAATATTTGTACTAATTAAAATACCTGATTTCTATTTGAATATATTTTAAAATTAAATTTATTCCTGTGATTTCAAAGCTGAATTTTTAGCATCAGAAGTCATTCTAATACTTTGATTTGCTGCTCAAAAAATATTTATTATTATTATGATGTTGAAAACAGCTGAGTGGAATTTTTTTTTTTTTTTATCAGATTTCTTTGACGAATAGAAAGTTCACTTATCTGAAATAGAAATCTTTTGTAACAATATTAATGATTTTATCATCACTTTTGATCAATTTAAAGCATCCTTTCTAAATAAAAGTATTAATTTCTAACATTTCTTTCCCAAAAATGTTGATCTTTGGCTCTTTTTATTCATCTAAAAATCCTGAAAAACAACTGTTTTAAATATTGATGATAATAATAAATGTTCCTTGAACAGCAAATCAGTATGTTGTAATGATTTCTGAAGGATCATGATGATGCTAAAAATTCAGCTTTTAAATTACAGGAATAAATTATATTTTAAAATATATTCAAATAGAAAACAGTTATTTTGAATAGTAAAAATATTTAAAAATGTTACTGTTTTTTGCTGTACTTTGGATCATATAAATGCAGGCTTGGTGAGCAGAAGAGACTTCTTTAAAAAACATTAAAAATCTTACTGTTCAAAAACTTGTGACTCGTAGTGTATTTACCTATTTTTCCTGAAAATTTGTGAATTAGTTTTTATTTTAATAGTAATGTTAATATGTAGTATTGATATTTCTGAATAATCCAGTAAATTGATTTTTTTTTTCACTAACAAAAATCTAAGATGATTTATCTTTATATAAGTTATTCTTACATTATATAACGCTTAAACTAAAAGACTTTAAAATCTGATTTGATTGGATTAGATCAAAATATGTCTACTGAGGTAAAAAAAAAAAAAAAAAATAGCTGATGACATATTTTAACTAACACATGGTTTATATCTTTATACCATCCAGCCTGTATCAAATCTTAGATAAATGTAATTGGCTAGAAACAGGAGAGGAGATCTTACCATGTCTTTTTTTGACAGGATGGCAGCAGTACTTTTAAAGAATCTGGAGACATACAGGGCAGTGGAAATTGCTCGGATCACCCAGTCTCTCATCCTGCTGCACTGCCAGAATCCCGACATCTTCTCCAGACTGAAGGCCAGACTGCTGCAGTAAGTGATTCCTAACTCTGCACTGAAGGAGGAGTAATAGAATATAACTACAGTATTTTTTGCGTTTATAGAGGGTTTGCACCGACGTCACATTCTGGTCAGTTACCCGGATGCGCGGCCATTGCGGCGATACTCATGTAAACAGAAGCACTGATTGCACGGTTAGTGTGAAGACGTTGTTCTGCTGACTAAACCACGGAAAATGTGTGGGAGCTGCTAGATCATATAGAAAAGGACTTAGTAAGCAGGAGAGGTCGTTTTATTTTGACAAACTAAAGTTAATACAGGGCCTAATGTTAAGCAGCGATAGTGTTTCCTTAGTTACTGCTTTACACAAAGATGCGCTGTGCTTTATAATGCGTTATACAGATGCTAGATGAAAAGAAAGCTCCATGTAAACATTTTTGAAAACAGAAAGTTCACCTCAGAGACACAATCATATAAACTCCTATCCCCAATTCATTATTTAGGAGTTTCTTCCAATATTTTGAGCATCATGAACAGTGAGATTGATTTGCCTGCTACAGTATTTTCTCCTCTTCAGCTGTTAACGGCCTTTTGCAGACTAAATATAATAAAAACGTAATATTTCCACACAAATGACATTTTGGAACATGAATGCGGTGTACGACGTGCACGGGCCACAGGGCAGTCCATATTGTTTAGCCCTGTAATAGGTGGTAAACATCTGCACAGTCTGCCTCCTTTGTCATGGACTGATAACCTGACAGTTCTTCCTTCTATTTCTTATCCTGACATAGTGAAATACTTTTGTTTTTTTCACCAAGCCCATTCACGAGTTCCATTCGGTTCAATGGCATTGTTTACACTCAATGCCGCCGCAAAGTTTCTACAGATATTACTGACTTTGATAATGAACATAAATCTACATCTGCATCCTAACTCAAGCTACTATCAAATGTGTATTTCTAAGAGACGAAAAAATGTTATTATTATTAGTATTATCAGGAAACACAAACCTGTTTCTTGATTTGAAACAGTTTACTCATTGAAACATGTATAAGAAATTATTTTTTCTATTAGGAAAATGTTAAGGAAATATGATTGGAAAAAGTGTGAAGATTAAAAAAAACATGAAGTGTTTGTCATGTTCTGACCATAAAGAATATTTTAAAACCACCATCTTTTTACAGTATTCACACTGTACCAAAAATCTGCCTTTAAACTTGAAAGAAATAAAAAGTGAACATTTATTGTGATAATTATCAATATCGACTGATATGAAAAAAATGTGATAATTGTTTGGCCATATCGCCCAGCCTTATAGTCTTATAATTAAAAAGATTGTTTATATAGAATGTAAAATTCTGACATTATTTACATTATTTATAGTGTTTTTTTACACTACTTTTTGAAAGTTTGGGGTTGGGAAGATTTATTTTTTTATGCTCACCAAGGCTTTTATTTAGATACAGTAATGACAGTAATATTGTAAAATATTATTATGATAAAATAACTGTTTTCTATGTGTGTATATTGTAAAATATAATTTATTCCTGTGATGGAAAACTGTATTTTCAGCATCATTTCTCCAGTCTTCAGTGTCACATGATCCTTCAGAAATCATTCTAATATGCTGATTCCTGCTCAAGAAAATTTTAACACATTAAAACGATTGTTTTTTAATTGTTCTTTCATTTATCATCACTCATAGTTACCTGCAGCGCAGTGTGTATCCATACGAGGTGACCATGCTAACCAGGGTTCTGTCCATGCTTCCTTCTCCCCGTCCTGACGAGGCCGTCCTTTCCCGTATAAACGCTGTGATCCCGCAGTGCAACCTTAATGACCTCAATACTTACGCCACGATCGTCGCCAAATGGATTCGCAACGATCCCTCGTACCGGCACAACACCTCCAGCAAGTACGTTCGCCTGCTCCAGACCCTGAACCGCTGCAGTCGGGAGCGGCTGCGCAGCTTCGAGAGTCTGGACGTGCTGCTGGAGGAAGTGAAGTGTTTGTCGGGGGAGTGGTTTGATGAGATGCTGCTGGAAGAGTCTATGGTCGCCATGCAGAAACTGACTGACCAGATATCCTGGATTAACGTACATGAGCTGGGCGTTTATCTGACCAGGACTAACTACTTCTGTGCCGCGCTGATGGACCGTATCGCTAGTGTGACGACTGAAAATATAGACAAGGTGGGAGTCAACTTAAATGTTGTTTGAAAGCATTTTGTTTTGTATTATGTTCATTTCTTAATGTTATGTAAGGTTAACTGGTAACACTTTACGATAAGGTTCATTAGTTAATGCTACTACAGCATTTATTATTCTTAATTTCAGCATTTACCAATGCATTACTAAAATCACAAGTTGTGTTTGTTAACAATAGTTAATGCACTGTGACCTGACATGAACAAACAATGAATGACTGTATTTTTATTAACCAACATTAACAAAGATTAATAAATAGTTTAATAAATGTATTGTTCATTCATGTTAGTTAATACATTACCTAATGTTAACAAACGACACATTATCGTCAAGTGTTACTGGTTAACTTAATTTATAAAAGGTTAATTTTATATGTTTTTATAATGCCATTTCAGTAGAATGTACTTTTATTTTTGTTAACATTTTGAAGTATCCTTTATTTTTAGATTTCAGGGCTTTTTTTTTAGAAATTTGTGTGATTTTTTTTTTTTTTTTTTTTTCTCTTTTTTTTAAATTATATTTTATTATATAATTTATATAAATAAATATAAATATTTATATTTAATTTATATTTATATATTATTTATTTATTTTATAAAATTTTATTTTATTTAGTAGAATTAATTTTGTTTTATATAATGTTAATTATTAATGTTACATAAAGTTAAATTATTTAATTTATTAATAATAATTTATGTTTGGTGAATTAAATTTGTTTTTACAATGTTATTTTAGTATTATTTATGTACTATTAGTATTTATTATGATTTTGCATTTGATTTGATTTTCATATTGTCAGTTTTCTTTTTGATTTTAGCTTTAGTTATGAGCTTTTGTTTTTTTTTTTTTTTTTTTTTTTTTTTTTTTCTTTTTAGTGTTTTTTTTTTTCTATTTCAGCTTTATTTCAGTTTTTGTGTTAGTAATTTACTTCAGCTTGAACTTATTAGTTGCCGAAACAACACTTCTAATTTTCATTTGAATTTTTTTTAAGTTGTTTTATCTAATATTTATATTTCATTTACAGCTTTCATTTATGAAAATGATATTTAATCTATTTAATTTTGGTTAACGGTAACAACACTGGTTACAATGTAAGTATTCAAATTTTGGTGCCAATTTTTTTTTTTTTTTTTTTTTTTTTTTTTTTACACAAAAGTTTGGGGTCTCTCATGGTCATTTATTTGATTAAAAAAAAATACAGTAAAACTGTAATACTCTGAAATATTATTACAGTTTAAAATAACAGTTTTATATTTGAATATATTTTAATGCAAAGCTAATTTTTCAGTATCATTACTCCAGTCTTTAGTGTCAGCAGTGTCAAATGATTCTTCAAAAATCTTTCTAATATGCTGATTTGCTGCTTTAGAAATTTCTTCTTATTATTAATTTACAAAATTCATGAGAAGCACCTGTTATTAAATGTTTGTATATTTGTCTCTTCCAAACAGATTCATTACTCTGCAACATATTCCACTTTGCTGCCTTTCGCTGTGCTAAATTATGACCCACCAAAGGCGGAGGAGTTTTTTGATGTGTGCATCCGACATTTCACTCCATATATTAGTAAGATTTTTAAGTTGTTTATTTGTAAACGTTTCTAATCTTAAAGACATAAAGCTAAAACTGTTACCTGTTTTTGCTGGTTCAAACAGGTTCCTTTGACCCTCACCTGCTGGTTCTCTTAGCTTACGCACTGGCCTTGGCTGATTATTTCCCTGAGGAGGTAGTCAGAGAAATCTTCAATGTGGACTTTCTTGCAAAGTTGGATGCCCATCTGGAGAGTATGTCCATTTTTGAGATTATATAACTTTTAACTTCATACTTTGAAAGAGATGTGCATTCATATGAACCTTAAAGAAACAGTTTATCCCCCAAATGAAGATTTGCTGAAAATATACTCACCATCAGGCCATTCAAAACCTAGATAAGTTTGTTTCTTCATCAGTGCAGATTTGAAGAAATTTAGCATTGCATCACTTGCTCACCAATGGATCCTCTGCAGTGAATGGGTGCCGTCAGAATGAGAGTCCAAACAGCTGATAAAAATATCACAATAATACATGAGTAATTCACACCTTCTTGTCAAAGCTGAGTGTTTGTAATAAACAAACCCATCATTATAACTCCAAACTATTGCTTTAAGAGTCCATAATTAATAATGTTTCCTCCAGTGAAAAAGTAATCTCATCTGAATCAGGAGAGAAATATGCACAGATCAAGCTTTGTTTACAAGCCAAAACAGTCCAAAACAAATATGGCAGTGAGTTTTTAATGCGAGAGGACAACATGGGATGGACATGGGGTTTTTACTGAGAAACTCATGATAAAATATTAAAATATTAAAATGTCTTAATGATAGATTTTTTTTCTTACAAACATGCAGCTTTTCAGTTCACAATATGTTAATTGATGGACTGGATTGAATATTGTAACGTTTCTATCAGTTGTGCAGTAATACAAAAAAATTGTTGCAATTCTTAATGTCATAAATCAACTGGGAAAGTATGGTGATATTTATTAGTGCTTTGTTGTTTAGTGTTGTGTTTTTTCTCATTGCTGACAGCCTTTCCAGATGCTCTAAACATGCGCATCCGTCTCCGTCTCATGGAGCTGAATCGGGCCGTGTGTCTGGAGTGTCCAGAGTTTCAGGTGCCTTGGTTTCATGAGCGCTACTGTAAACAGTTGCGGAAGAGAGGTCAGCATCATCACTCTGGTCTTCAGTGTCACACGATCCTTCAGAAATCATTCTAATATGTTGATTTGCTGCTCAAGAAACAAAAAACAACACATATTTAAAATGTTTAATGTAAGGAATAACATTTTAAATGTAAAAATCTTGTTTTTCACACTGTAGCCAACAGCTCCATTAGTCCAGCTCAGCAGCAGATCCATAAGATGCTCGGGGATGTCCTGGGTGGGATGAACTATGCAAAAGTAGGAGTGCTGACTCCATACTTCTATACTGTCGGTGAGTTTTGAACCAGCGTTGCTGTTAAAATTGACCCCGTTTACTTCTTAAAAACACATTCCCCATTTGCATGTAGACAAAATAGCCGTGCTTTTCATCAGAAATCCCTCTCAAATGCTTCTCTTAAATAGCTTGAAGTCATGATTACGGTTTTAAAATTGCATTAAATATATGACAAAATACAGTTTAACAATGAAATGAGATATACAAAAATGTCTGAAATTAATTCATTTTTACAAAATATTTAGTCAAATTCACTCAAAAATGTGAAATGTGAAGGAACAGTCAAAACAATTCGCTTTGGGTCTAACATTGTTTTTAAGTGAATATTTCATGCAATGCAATGCAACGCATAATGCAGTGCATAATGCGGTGCAGTGCATATTGCAATGCATATTGCAATGCATAATGTAATGCATAATGTAATGAACAATGCATAATGCAATGCAATGCACAATGCATAATGCAATGCAATGCACAATGCATAGTATAATGCACTGCAATGCATAATGCAATGCAATGAATGCAATGTATAATACAATGCAATGCACAATGCAGTGCATAATGCAGTGCATAATGCAATGCAACTTTCATGCATTATCTTCCCAAACAAAAATAAAGACAAAAATTGCTTTAGGTTTAACATCTGTTTAACATTTTTAATGAAACAGTTCATTTTCATGCTTATGCATTAACTTGTCAGTATTTTACTTGTCATTATGATTTGTTGTTGAGTGCTATGTATCATTAAGTATATTAGAGTTGATTTGATGTACAGTGACCCAGTGTCATATTGTATTGACTAGATACATTCACAGACATATGGTGGTACAGGATGACAGTCTTAGATATGGTACAGCATTGCTGCTTCTGTAGGCAAATGTCAAGTGTGATATTTTTTTCATCAGATTTTGAACTTGTCCTGGATCGCCATCTTCATCCGGTACCGTACAGCGAGCCCAGTCAGCTGCAGATCAATGAGAACGGAAACGTTCACTGGCAGTCTGGATCAGCAGACGGAGAGAGGATGGAGCTGCCGCCCGGAGCTCGCCGGTATGCGTCATGTAACCTGCACATACTCTAATGTGCTCAAGAACGTAAAAAAACAGATAAAATATGATTCTCTAAATCTGTTTAGCATTGCCTTGGATTTCCTGGACTCCAAATCCTTCTGCAAAAACTCCTGGCACATGAAAGGAGAGGCCATGATGAAGAAAAGACATCTAGAAATATTAGGATATCATGTATTACAGGTCAGTAGAAAGATAACGCACAATTCTGACAACAAAAGTGAGGTGTTGCTAATAATGCATGTTTCTATGCAGATTCCTCACTTTGAATGGAACTCAATGGAGCTTTCCACAGAAGATGCATGGAAAGAATATCTAAGGAAGAAAATATTCTCAGAGTTACCCTGAGACGTTTTCTTGAAACAACAGACATCAGATTGTTTGCAGACTGTCCAAGCTGCAAAATTAGTACTGCAATCTTATATTAATTGCTCATTTTGTAATAAATTATATTGCTTATGTTACTGTTTTCATTCACAATGAAGAAATGCATAGCTGTTGCCTTTTAAAATATGTATTTATTATTATGCATTTTATATAAAAGAGAAAAGAGGTGTGTTTGGATGAAAAAAAGAAGTAAATTTAATTTTGACATCCATTGTATAAATGTTTTCCTCAACTGCACCACATTTCACAACAGAACATGAAATAAAACCTATGGTCAATTTTCTTCTTAAAGTCAACATGACACATCATTCGCTACACATTTTACTTTGGTAAGGAAGAGCGATGGAAAGTTGTTTTAGAGGCGGAGAAAGTTGTATTTCATTTTGATTAAAACTTACAAAAACTGGGAATGTGCATTGCATAGTAAATAGTCAGGTTTGATTTCATGTTGACTTTAAATGTTTTTTGTCAATTCTGCTGCTTTAAAACATAGTTACACTTTATTATTGGACATAATCTATAACAGGTGGTGATGTTTTTAAAGTTTAGGCATCTTTGCTGCATTTAGTCTCATAGAAACACAGGAGGCGCCGGCAGCGTATCGCATCTCTCGTATCATTCCAGTCCACTGTTTCTTGTCTTCCTCATACCTGTTTAAAATAAAAAAGTGTTTTTTTTAGATTATTTATTAGAGTATATACATAACTGTTCAAACGTTAGTCAGTAAGGTTTTTTTTTTTGTTTTTGAACAATGTCTTGTGCTCACCAATGCTGCATTTATTTGATCAAAAATGCAGAACTAATGTGAAATAGTATTACTATTTAAAATAGCTATTTTCTACTTGAATGTATATTAAAATGTAATTTATTTCCGTAATGCAAATCTGAATTTTCAGCATCATTACTCCAGTCTTCAGCATCACATGAGCCTAGAAAATCATTCTAATATGCCGATTTGTTTTTTTTTTTTTGTTGTTGTTTTTTTGGAAACTGTGATACATTCAGATGAACTATTGCTGTGTAAAGCAAAATACTTACTGCCAGATGTCTGTGATTTCTGATGGGACACACTGTTTGTCCTCGTTCTCCTGCACAGCGAAGCCACCCACCGCATACAGGACACCAGCAGCACTGACCAAATTCACAGAACTTCTCTCCTGCACAAACTCAGGGAATGCCTCCCATCTATTGAGAAAAAAACAGGGCTTAAACTGATAGTCTGATAGTCTTGTAACTTAAAATTATCCCAGTTAAGTAAACACAGGGGTGAATTTTGAGTCACGTAACTAATTTCCATAATTTTGTTGTTGTTTAACTGGCAAGTTATTAAGAAATATTAAACTTTTCTCTCTTTTTATTTCTCTGATCTATATGGTTCAAACCAAACGTATTTTGTGGGGAATTTTGTTAATTGGTAATCATTTAATAGGTTTTCTATGTGCACTCAACATTATTTTCAATTTTGTAGCTGTGTTAACAAAAGCAAATTCCTTTGTGAGATCATCCTTCAGGAAGTGACATCATTTTTGAGGGGAAACAAGAGCAACATCTCAAAACAAAAAGTGTTATTAATTGGTGATGTCCGGTTCGCGAACGAATCGTTCTTTTGAGCCAGTTTACCAAATCGGACTGAATCGTTCGAAACGGTTCGCGTCTCCAGTAAGCACTAATCCACAAATTACATAAATTATTTACTTTTTTTTTTGACGTTTCTGACACTTCATCTGACTCAGTTACTCCAACAGTACACTGATTGAACTGCTGTGAAAAGAGAACTGATGATGAGCAAAGGATTTGCTTAATTCTGTGATGTTCGGTGGTGTAAAATGTAAAAGCTTGACGACTACTTTGAATCTTTCTAGCTAACTTTAGCTTTAATTTAAAGTATCTTTACACTTAATAGTTTTTTTTTTTTTTTTTTTTTAAATAATATTTGTGTTTCAGGGTTAAGTATCAGTTAAAAACCACTGATGTATACATACTTGTTTGTTCCAAAGTCATAGGCTTCACAAGAGCTTAAAAGGCCATCTTCATTGACCCCTCCAACCACAATGATCTTTCCTTTGAGGACGACGGCTCCAAACATGGACCTGGGTGTCTTCATGGCTGCCAACTCTTTCCATTCGGACTTCTTGTGGTTGTATGCAAACATCTTGTTGATAGTTTTACTGTTTCACAGATGAAAATAAGCAATGAAGCCAATCCCAGGATTTTATTTTATATTTAAACTCATGTTAACTGACTTACTTTTCATCCGTCTTTCCTCCTATGCAGTAAACTAGTCCGTTTTGTGAGATTACACAGTGACCGTGAATTCTTAATGGCAGTTTTTTTGGTCTCCTGCCACTTCATTTTACTGCAGAAAGCAACAAAAGGTAATTAGATGGACTTGAAATTGTTTGGCTTATGTATGTAGCAAAAAATGAAGAAGAAACTTACTCAACATCATAACACAGCACTGAGTCCAGAGACTCGTTGGATTGCAGGTCTTTACCAGCAACTATAAACAAGAGGTTTTCAAACTCCCCCCATGGCGAACAGACACCTGGGCGACGGCATTGGTGGCAGGGCTAACCAGGTTGGAGCATGAGTGTCCAGCTGAAGGAAATGGAACATTTAATATGAATTACAAATGTCAGTTATTTTCCCTGATGATACAGGCCTTCATGCTAGGCCTGATGACCTTTTTGCACGTAAAATCACATCCTAGAAATATAAAGTCATACAGTTAAATGAATAGTGCACCCAAATGTCATCATTTACTCAACTTCATGTCATTCCAGACTATAGTATGCAACACAAAAATGGGGTTTTTACCCTTAAAAAGGGTCAATCCAGGGTCATTCTTAACTAAAACCATAACAAACGTTCTATACTTAAAATAATTACTTAAAAATAAACTATGAAAAATAGGAACTTATTTGATTTGTGTTAGTGCCCCAGGAAACATCATTTTTCATTTTGTGTTGTGTTCTGAAATAACCAAAACTAAAATAAAAAGTCATAAAATTTAATGTATATAGACTTATGCTACCAGTCAAAAGTTATGATTTTTAATGTTTTTAAAGAAATCTCTTCTGCTCACCAAGCCTGCATATATTTGATCCAAAGTACAGCAAAAACAGTAAAAATTTGACATATTTTTGCTATTTAAAATAACTTTTTTATTTGAATATATATTAAAATGTAATTTATTCCTGTGATTTCAAAGCTGAGTTTTCAGCATCATTACTCCAGTCTTCAGTGTCACATGATCCATCAGAAATTATTCTAATATGCTGATTTGCTGATATGCTGACATTTATTATTATTATTATTATTATCACCAATATTTTAAACAGTTGAGTGCATTTTTTCAGGATCAGCATTTATATGAGTATATATACATACAGTATACCATTCAAAAGCTTGGAGTCAGTCATTTTTTTTTTTTTTTTTTTTTTTTGGAAAAGAAATTATAAAATTAAGAATTATTTTATTTAACAAGGATGCTTTAAATTGATCAAAAGTGATGATATAGACATTTATAATGTTAAAAAGGATTTCTACTTCAGATAAATGTTGTTCTTCTGAACTTTCTATTCATCAAAGAAAAAATCTACTTAGGCGTTTTCAACATAATAATAATAATAATAATAAGGTTTTTTGAACAGCAAATCTGAATATTAGAATGATTTCTAAAGGATCATGTGACTGGAGTAATTATGCTAAACAGTTAGCTTTGAAATCACATTAATACATTACAGGTAGTGTACTTTAAAAAATAGAAAAATGACAAAAACACAACAAAATGTTAACTAAAATTAAAATGAAAAGAATATAATTATATACGAATATATACATAAATGATAAAAAAAAATTAAATGTTACACTGTTTCATTATTTTGCGCTATACATATATAAATTATGTGCTAAACGTTTGCATTTACTGGGAAAAACAACATTCCTATTTGCATTTTCTATGATTAATATGTAAATTGAATAAGGCGGTATTAATATTTAATGAGGCAAGTGCTGCTCATTTTCTGATTGGTTGCCTGAAAACGCGATTAGTTTTTAAAGCCACCAGAGTAGAATTTCATAACCAAGGGTTAAAAGCAGTGCTTTTAAAAGTGTTAAAAGTACAATAACACATGGTTAAGTGTAGTATAAAAAAAGCTCAAGAAGTTCAGAGACAGAATGCTCTTTCGATGCAGAGGGACTGCAGCTGTCAAGCTCCAAAAATGACAAAAACGTACCATAAAATTAGTCCATTATAACTTATGTGCTAAATTCTGGGTTATATGTCTTCAACACTGTTGTGTTATTGTATTTTTATGGGATTTTTGGAGCAATTCTACTTAATTTTGTGGAAACAGCAGGATGCCCCAAAAAGCACAACAGGTTTGGAACGACATGAAGGTGAGTAAATGATGACTTATTCAATAAGAATAGGTAGGTAAATTTAGTTCTTGTTACAAACCTTAGTCTTATATAAAACTTAGTCTAACCTGGTAGAAATAGCACTGCAGTGGTGATTCCTTGTTGTCTTCATCAACAAACAGTCCTCCCAAAACATACAGCAGGTTCTTCTTCGACGTGATGCTAACGTGATTTCGAGGTATCTGCTCTGCTATGGCCGCTAGGAAGCATTCGTTTTCATTAGCATCATAGGCCACTGCCGCAGTGTCGTTTATCATCAGGATGAGATCCCTATTGAACATCCCTAGCCGTTTATTGTTATTGAGAAAGCCAGGCAACACGTTCTCCCTGTCTTCTCCTTCGTCTTTTTCACCCTCTTTACTTTGTGGAAGTTTTCCAGCAAACGCTTCTTTGATGACCTTCAGCTTCTTGGCGAGCTCGGGGTCGGCCTTTATGATGTCATCCTTTTCCACCTTCTCCTTAAAGTATTTCTCTGGTAGAAGTCTGAAGCGGATGTGTTCGAAAGCATCTCCCAAAGCTTTCGCCCGGTTTTCCTTGTTCTTCCGGACCCATTTCATCAAAAGCTCGAAGACAACCTCTTCTTTTTCCACGTTTAGGGCATCACACCCGATGATGGCGAACAACTCAGGAGCATTGAACTCAAGAAACTCCTCATCCTTAGACAAAGTCTCAAAACGCTCCGCTATGAAGTCCCTAGCGGAGATAGCGAGTCTAGGGCAGTTCAAAACCAGTCCCATTCTGAAGATGGCCAAGCAGTTTCCCAACGAAAGCTTGTTTTGAAGATAGTTGACGCAAACGGTGAATACAGATGGGATTTGGAACCTGTTGGCGACTGCGAAGACGTCTTGGACGTTCTCATCAGTGATTTCGATGTCTGCGGAATAGAGATAGTTCACAATCATGTCCATAATGGTGGGATCCACGTCCTCCAGTACTACTTCCTTGCTGGAGTCTTTCTTCTCAACGCCGTCTTCTGTAAAGTAAAGCTCTCGGAAATACGGGCTGCACGCAGCCATGATGAGTCTGTGGCAGGGAAGACTTCGATCTCCAACCTTCAGAATGCAATCCACAAATTTGTTCTCCTTCAGAAGTTCCTTCAGACCGTCCTGGAGCAGGGTGCTCTGAAAGAGCCTCAGGTCCTCCTTGATACTCATGGGTTCCATCTCAAATTTTGCAGAGGATGCTGTACTTCCTCTTGTCTTGCCGTCTCAGTTGTAAGAGGCTGAAATAACACAGAGCTCCAACACAAACCCCCTGCAATTTAAGTCCGCCCCTCTAAATTTAGACCCCTCATACAGTCAGAAAGAATTCAGGCTGACCAAACGGGAGCAGTGTCGCGTCCACCAGCTGTCATAGACTGAAAAAGACAACTGTGAACCTTGGACACACTCAGAGGTCAGGGGTGTTTTGTAAATGAATGTGTTTGGTGCTATAATATTAAAGGGCGGAAGGAGTGACGCATCTGTAGGAATTCAACAGGTGTCTGAGAGTTTTAAATAATCGTAAAGGTGTGTGTCATTACCTCTTTTCTTCACATGGTGTCATTTTAACAACGCTCAAAAATAAGTTTATAATTATGTGACTCATTCATGTTGTAATCTGGTTTCTATTTACAGGAAAAGCTCAGCCAAAAATGAAAATGGTGTCATTATGCACTTTCATGAGCTAGTTATAAAATAGAATATAATGCGTGTACATTTTTCTAAATTTAAATTTAATTACTTTACATTTTTTCTTTCACAGAAAACAGCAGCACACAAGTTTGAAACAACATGAGGGTGAGTAAATAATTATTTTTGTGGAGAAGTATTTCTTTTAATGCTCTAAAAGGTCAGTAAACAACAGCTGCTGTCAGGCAGAGAGCAGTTAATCAGCTCTTCTGGTCATTTGTGAAGTAGTTGAGTTCCTCTGGCACATTTTTAAACAGACTTGTCAAATCTAAGCCAACAAACTGTATGTTATCGAAAACCCACTACTATTAAAACCCCTTCAACAGGTAACAAAAAACGGATTAAACACAAGAAACCTTTTCCGACATCATGTTCTCTCCTACTTTTATTACAACACAACAGCAAAATAAGCACGTAAAGTTCTTTCTAATATACAAATATTATTTAATATTTAATACATATATACACTACCAGTCAAAGGATTTGTAATGTTTTTTACAGATGCCTTTTCTGCTCACCAAGCCTGCATTTATTTGGTCCAAAGTATAGCAAACACAGTAATATTGTGAAATTTTTTTCAATTTAAAATAACTGCTTACTATTTGAATATATTTGAAAGTGTAATTTATTCATGTGATCAAAGCTGAATTTTCAGCATCATTACTCCAGTCTTCAGTGTCACGTGATTCTTCAGAAATCATTCTAATATGCTGATTTGCAATTCAAGAAACATTTATTATTATTATCAATATTTAAAACAGCTAACAGTACATTTTTTTCAGGATTCTTTCGTGAATAGAAAGATCCAAAGATCTGAATTTTATTTAAAAAGCTTTTGTAACATTTTGAAGCTATTGTAACATTTTGGGGGGAAAAAATATAGAAATTAATACTTTTATTTAGCAAAGATGCTTTAAATTGATCAAAAGTGATGGTAAAGACATTTGTAATGTTACAAAAGATGTCTGTTTCAGTTAAATGATGTTCTTCTGAAATTTCTATTCATCAAAAAAATCTGAAAAAGTTCTACTCAGCTGTTTTCAACATAACAAGGAAATCAGAATATTAGAATGATTTTTGAAAAATCATGTGACTTCAAATCACAGGAATTTTAAAATATATTCAAATAGAAAACTTCAAATAGAAAAGTTATTTTAAATAGTAAAAATATTTTAAAATTGTACTGTTTTTGCTGTACTTTGGATCAAAAATGCAGGCTTGGCGAGCAGAAGAGACTTCTTTAAAAAACATAAAAAAATCTTACTGTTCAAAAACTTTTGACTGATGTAACTTTAAATTTTTTCCAGCATTTTTCCTAACTAACACATGGTTCACATTTAATTTGTAAACATGTCATTATCAAATTTCTAAAAATATTCTGAAAATAAATACAATTTGACATTTTGATAATTAAAAATTCTTTATATTGGATGTAAACAATGCAGTGCCAAAATATCTAATGGTACAGAGCGTTTTAACCCATGACTTCCCAGAGTCCCTGTAGTGTAAATCCATCTTTTAACTTCTCTATAGCCAGACCGAGGTCTTCAGAGAACACCGGCTCACGATCATGTTGCTTAAGGAGAGGAAAAAAAATATGTAATTGAAATGGAAAGTTCATCTAGACTAATAGATAGATAGATAGATAGATAGATAGACAGACAGACAGATAGATAGATAGATAGATAGATAGATAGATAGATAGATAGATAGATAGATAGATAGATAGATAGATAAGTTTTACCTTATTTCCATCTGCAAAATAAGCCTTGAGGTAAAAAAAAAAAAAGAAATACCACATTAGTGATTGTACATGTATAATAAAATCTACTGTATGTCTTAAATAAGAGAACATTCCTGATGTCAGAATCATCAGAGCTCTTTGTAAACATTTTTGACACCAGGCAACAAAAGTCTGTGTTGATGGGACATTGTGAGTTGTGGCTTAAGCGATCAGCTATTTTGAGTGTGTGACACACACTCACACACACACATACAAACAGACTGTGTGGTGAAAGCAGAGCGTCATTATCTCTGAGAGTAGCATATGAGGTAAAACTCACTGTAAAAGCGTCTGTGTGCTCATCTGGCTCAATCTCCACGTCATCAGGCGGCTGCTCGACGGTCAGCTCCTCCAGAGGCTGAGGCTGAAAAAGAAAGCTTATATATTAAAAGCTTAGCTTTAAATTTACAGAAAAGTGGAGCCACTCAAGGCATGTTTAATGCTGATATACTTAACACTATACATTAAAAATCTACCTTTTCTTCCATCTCATATTCCACACCAAAAATGGGGTTTGCTGAGTACACTTTGTGTAAGGAGTTGATTTCCTTCACTGCATCTTGTAACTTGTCCATTGGATCGATCTTGAATCCCAACACATATCCTCCTGTCTAAGAGAAACAATAATTCTTTAATAAATAAAAAGTTAACAAGAACAGCATTTATTTAAAAATTAAAATCTTTTAAGTGTCTTTACTGTCACTTTTGGTCAATATAATCCATCCTTGCTTAATAAAACATTTTTGACTGGCAGTGTACAAATTACAACCCTTTTTTTCTTTATCACATCAAAAAATGAACATTTTAAGAAAATGTAAGCTTTTAATGAAATGTTAGGTCACATAATATGACGTCATATGACATAAATGTTTTTCTGGTGATTCTGATGTTGGCCCAAACTTACCTGTTGAGAGCTCTCAATCACAAGAGCAAGTCCAAATTTAGAGTCTCTAATCCTTATCGAGCGCTTCAAACACAATAATAAGGAAAAGAAAGCACAGTTTTAATAATTACAACTTATTGCTAATGGCTAAGTATTTTGAAGCAAAAGAAACACTCACAATTTGCAGATAGGGAATGCTGACGTTAAAGCTTTCATTCATGTTGGCATGCCACACTATCCTCACATTAGTAATGAAAAACGTTCCAAGATTACCCTGAAACACAAAGTCACAACAACAGGCTTTTCTAAGTAAAATTCTTATTAAACCATCAAAAATAACACTGTAAATCCACTGAATTTACCTGATCACTAGACAGGTTCCAGACTCCGTTAATTTTGTCATAAACCTGCTCCTGTGGCAAAAGCCTCAGCTGCTTATTTTGAATAAGAGCTCCTCTTAGCTTCAGATCCCGATACATTTTGGAAGTCTCATAAGCTCTGAAAGAAACACAAATAGTTAGTTTAATAACATTTTATATACAGCACCTTATTGTATCTAAAACTTTACATGCCTTATGTAAAGACATGCCTTAATATTTCTTATTATTTGAGTCAGCTGAATAACAGTTAAATAAGTAAGTAAATATATGTTATTGGCATTCCAATAATTTCAACATAATATTTTCTTTTTTTTTTACTTTATCTTATGCAACATCTCCTACAGGCTTTACTATAATAATATTTCCTCTGGGTAATTTATTTTATCAAAAGGTTCTCAAAAAGTACATTAATGCTAAATTTAACCAATCATTTAACTCAGAGGCTTCTGGTTTTGTCAGATTATGTGATGTTTCCTTATGTCCCTCTTTAAATCTAATAATTGCATATTTTAAAAGTATTAAAATAGTTTAAAGTGCTGTTTAAATTACTTTTAACTGTAAAACAAAAATGTACAAATATGTGGAATTTATTAATCCACAGTTCACAGAATATTGTATATACTGAACTACAGATCTAAATACTGTAGATTTAAAAAATTGTTTCTTAATTTAGTTAATATGCCAACTCAAATTTTGAGAGAGAGAAAAAAACAAAGCACAAAAATATATTATTTGAACTGTCTAGACTAAAGTGGTCTAATTTTCTCATTATGTATAGCTTAAGTACCTGTGAACAGCAATGACAGACGTAAACAGTCTTGGACTTCCTGGGACCACATTGGTGAATATGAACTCAAATCTAGTGTTATTAGATTTGGTTAATATGTAAAGTGCTTCAGTCTGACCTCTCAGTTTCTGGAAAAAAAGGGAATTTGACATTATCTGCATGAGCTATTAAAAAGGGTTTAATGAAACAATGAAGCAAGGCGACTCACTGAATTTGCTGTCCTCGTGGTGATATTAATAATGCAGTTGTATCCCACAGCTGTTAATAAATAAAAATAAAATGAAAGACAGGATGAGTCAGAAAATGAAAATCAGTGACTATCAACTGATGTTAAACAGCCCTCTGATGCATGAATAATTTTCATCACAAATGAAAAATATTTATTTTTTTATTAAAAAAAAACAAGAAAAGAATCAAAATGATGTTTTATGAGAGCTACATCTGTCCAGTGCATCAATAGAGGGTGAAAAGAGTTCACTATGAAAGTTTAAACAGAGATTATTGTTGAATATCTCTCAAATACTCACACAAATTGACTCTTGGCAGTGCCAATGAATGCCAGATTATCCTCAAATTGGTCACCAGGAGTCTTCCTATAAAAATATAAAACAAGACTTCACAATTATGAACTGTGATATACTTAATATCCATAAACAAAGATAACCACAGGTAAAAAGGCGGAAATAATAGATTTAATCACCTCTATCACCATTATTTCCCTTTGTGTCCTCAATTGAATCCAAGCAGTCAATGAGCGCTTCACCTGGTCTGGTTTTCATCTGCCTTAAATGAAACATAAAATCACTTGCTTTAGTCTAAGAGGAGAATAAAACACTAAATGGTTCATTTAAAAAAAACAGGAACACATACAAAGGGAACCATATGTGACCCTGTACCACAAAACCCAGTTGTAAGTCGCATGGGTATATTTGTATATTTGTATATTTGTTGGCTATAGCAATAGCCAACAATACATTGTATGGGTCAGGATTATCGATTTTTCTTTTATTCAGTATTTCCTACCGTAAATATATCAAACTTAATTTTTAATTAGTAATATGCATTGCTAAGAACTTCATTTGGACAACTTTAAAGGTGATTTTCTCAATATTTTGATTTTTTTGCACCCTCAGATTACAGTTTTTCAAATAGTTGTATCTCAGAATATTGTTGTATCCTAACAAACAGGAAACATCAATGGAAATCTTATTAAATTAGCTTCCAGATGATGTATAAAGTCACATATTATCTTCCTTAAAATGTAAACTGTGATTTTGTGAAGTAAGCTAATCATTGAAAAGTGGATATTTGTATAATGCATTATTTCTTTACATGCACCTTGTAGTTTTAGCAAAACGTGTAATCCAAATAAATTGTAAATAATATGCCTTACATGTATTATGTTTATTTTATATGTATTTATATTTTTTAATTATGTTATATTTTATAGCCTATATATTTATTTTAATATTACTTACATACAACGATAGTTTAATTCAGCTTTTATGTTTATAGTTTAAATTTGTATTTAAATTTCAGTTGTAGTTTTTTGTATTTTTGTTTGTTCGTCATTTCTACGTTTCATCTTCATTTCAGTTAACACACGTTTTTAATAGTTTGGCTATAAATTAGTTAACAGTACTACTCCTGATATCAGTTTATAAACTATCAACCTTATCTGAGAAAATGTTTAAAATCTTTAAAGATCACTTTATCACTTTCATTCATAGACTGACTCAAATGTAAATATATTCAGATATTTGCTGTGGGTTTCTAGCGCTCGTGTGATAACAACAAACACGTCTTATGGAAACACTAGCACGTATAATGTACATCTATCGCCGTGTAAAATAAATAAAACATCCTCCTAGTTCAATATTAATGCATCTGATTTAATAAATGAACGTCGTTAGCTTCTGAGCTAGCAGATTACCCTGATGACTTACTGCGGAGTGATGTCAAATCTCACGTCTCTGTCCTCCCAGAGTGCGTCTAACACCGACGCCATGATCAGTCCTTACTGCCAGTGGTTTATAAGCGAATTAAACCAAAGTTAATATGATTTTCCTTCGATAATATTGACTGAAACTCAGTCGCTGTGTAAGAGGATTTAACGCAAAGCGTCTTCACGTCACCACGGTAACATCAGTGAGTACGGCGCACCGGAAGAGACAAACCGCGAATATCCAGGCTTGCTTTATTACTTGTATATTAGTATGCATATATAACAATAGCTTTCAGGAGTGATGTGTGTTCTATATTAGACTATCTATCTATCTATCTATCTATCTATCTGTCGTTCCATCTAACATTCTATCAGTCGTTCTATCATTCTGTCATTCATTCTGTAGTTCTGTCCTTCTGTCTGTCATTCTATCGATCTATCGTTCTATCTATCTATCTATCTATCTATCTATCTATCTATCTATCTATCTATCTATCTATCTATCTATCGTTCCATCTAACATTCTATCAGTCGTTCTATCATTCTGTCATACTTTCTACGTATCGTTCTGTCATTCATTCTGTAGTTCTATCTATCTATCTATCTATCTATCTATCTATCTATCTATCTATCTATCTATCTATTTATCTATCTATCTATCGTTCTATCGTTCCATCTAACATTCTATCAGTCGTTCTATCATTCTGTCATACTTTCTACGTATCGTTCTGTCATTCATTCTATAGTTCTATCTATCTATCTATCTATCTATCTATCTATCTATCTATCTATTTATCTATCTATCGTTCTATCGTTCCATCTAACATTCTATCAGTAGTTCTATCATTCTGTCATACTTTCTACGTATCGTTCTGTCATTCATTCTGTAGTTCTATCTATCTATCTATCTATCTATTTATCTATCTATCTATCTATCTATCTATCTATCTATCGTTCTGTCGTTCCATCTAACATTCTATCAGTCGTTCTATCATTCTGTCATTCATTTTGTAGTTCTGTCCTTCTGTCTGCCATTCTATCGATCTTTCGTTTTATCTCTATCTATCTATCTATCTATCTATCTATCTATCTATCGTTCTATCGTTCCATCTAACATTCTATCAGTCGTTCTATCATTCTGTCATACTTTCTACGTATCGTTCTGTCATTCATTCTGTAGTTCTATCTATCTATCTATATCTATCTATCTATCTATCATTCCATCTAACATTCTATCAGTCGTTCTATCATTCTGTCATTCATTCTGTAGTTCTGTCCTTCTATCTGTCATTCTATCGATCTATCGTTCTATCTCTATCTATCTATCTATCTATCTATCTATCTATCTATGTATCTATCTATCTATCTATCTCTTATGTTTTCTCATTCAATAACAACCACAGAGTTAGACATCATTATTATTCAAACATTTTATTCAAGAATTCCACAAAAGAACACCTTCAAAAATATCATTTGTATAAAACAGTCAAAATATTCATGTCTACAATTCAATAACGGCTTTTTCAGACAATGGCTGGTTTATTAAAAATCACAAACATTGTTTTGGATACAAAATTCAGGAAAGCAAAACTGTTTTGTCTGAATAACATTACAAAGCTACTGTGACACATGAAAGAATATATACAAAAGTGTTTATTTTTGAAAATCATAACTGAATTTAAATTAAAATTAGTGACTTTACTACTTGATTTGTTTGTTTATTTGTTTTATTAATTTTCCCCATAAAATCCCTAAGACATCGTTTATGCTGTTTCTGCAACCTACTAAATCTCTGTGGCTTAGTAGGATACAAGTCTCAAATTGTATATAAATTTTAAATAAAACAAAACGTATATACAGTCAATTCCCAGTGAATAATATTTCTGCATGTCACGACTGTCACATGTAGAGCAGTGCACAGATTCTCAGTGCATACTGAGAAATATAAGAAATGTGTGTTGTGCATATGAATAAATGGTCTTTGAAGATTCATAAAAACACATGTGTTTCACTTTAGCAGGTATTTGCTTGTAAAAAAAAAAAAAAATTACTTATTTGGGGCTCTGCATAAACATTTTCTCCAGATCCTGAGCTTTAGTTAGGGAACATTTGTATGATATTATAATAAGAACTGCTGACGGCTGTGAGCATCTGTCATTGTGGTACACCATCGCCAGCATAAAGTTCATTTATTGGGGTTTAGTGTAGAATGACCAATGTAGATCTTCATCCTGTTTAGCCAGCTACGAAAACAAAGGCAGAAAAAGTCAGTAAAACATGGCAGAAAAGTGCAAAGCCTGTCACATTTTGAAGTTCAATATGTGTGATATTGTAATGTTCTCAGGAATGTATGCATCCAGATATGTAGTTCAGCTTTTATTTATTCATTTTAATATATATATATATGTATATATATATGTTTATATTTATATATATATATATATATATATATATGTGTGTGTATATACATATTCTCTTCTCTTGTATTAACCCTTCATTCATGTCTGTAGGAGTGAGGAGTGAATAATACCTGTGCTGGTGAGGACACACGTCTTCTTGCATTCGTCTTCTGTCTGGAAGCGGTTATCGTTACCCTGACAGCCTCCGTACCAGAACTGAGCACAAGCGTTTGCCTGTCTGTCATAGTACCAGCGAATGACGTAGTCTCTACAAGAGCCCTGACTCAGACTGAGCAAACACCGGGGATCCAGAGGAGCTGATTCTGATGCACCACAGAAGAAGAGAAAGTAATATCACTAAACACTTTCAGAAAATAAAAACAACTTTTGTATACATTTTTTTATATTATAAAAAAATAATTTGTAATATTTTTCAATATTGTCAGTGTTTTATAATAACTTTTATATTCACATATTTTATTATATTTAAAACAATTTAATACTTATTTTATATGATAATATATATATAGCCTATTAAAATTATTTTACTATATTTTTCTATATTTTTCAATATAGTCAATGTTTTATTATAACTTTTGTACAAAAATATATTATATTTTAATATCATATATTATCATATAATATATTATATATTAAACATATTACATTATAATACATTTAATATAATATATTACATTACAAAATAATAAGTAATAAAACTGTTTTAAATATTTTACTAAATATATTATAATATATTTTTTAAAAACATTATTACTTATTATATATATATATATATATATATATATATATATATATATATCACCTATTGGTAATATTCAGTATTTACTAAATATTCAGTATTCAGTATTTATGTTTTATTAACAGCTTTTGTGTAAAAATTATTTTAGATTTTTCATTACTTTATATATTAGAAATATAATTTGTAATATTTTTCATTGTTGTTAATATTTATGTTTTATAACTTTGTTTAAAAAAATATATTATAGTATATTAATTATATAACATTTATGTAATATATAGTTGTACTAATAAAAAATGTTATTACTTATTATTTTATTTTTAATTTCCTTTTTAATAGGAAAACATTTGCTGTATTTTAATTTTTGCATTAAACATGTTCATAATACTTGGTGACAAAAACTCATATTTAATATAATTTTATTATAATATAAACAACATATTTAATATAATTGTATTATTTTCTATTATAAAGTATAATTTTTATATATGTTTTACTCTAACTTTTGCTGTATTTTACAGTTTTTCTCAGTCGCTTTGGTGCATTTCTCACAACACTATTTACATTTGCACAACAGTTAATGCATTTCTCAAAACAATTAGTACAAACTGCAAAACCTAGCTGATAACCTGCAAAAGCGTGTCACTTGCTCAAAATGGATAGCTCATTCCTCAAAAGCAAGTATTCATGTCAATGAAATGTCAGTGTCATCAAGATGAAAAGTCCTGACACCATTGTTTATGAACAAGATAGTCAAATGGCTTTGTCATGTTTTCATTATGACAGTTTACTCTGTAAATTTTTTCCAGTGCAAAAAAGTCAGATTTTGGTGACACTTCCCGAAAGTGCTCAAGACAGCACTATACTATTTGCACAGCCATTTGAAAACTACAGTAAAGTTAGACATTACTGTATTTAGTGAGGTATCTGAGTACAAGACACTGAATATGTATGTTTCACATTTTTACTGCATATGCTCTTTGCAGTTCTAATTTATTCAAAGCATTGTGCAAACGAATAAATACACCCTTATTTACAACAAACATAAACTCCCTTTGGGTAGAGCTGTGCACAACTGTAAACAATATTGCAGTACATATTGGAACTGAACCTACAACATACATAGGTCTGTAAATCATTCATGCACATTTGCAGAAATTGTTCAATTTAGAAGACATTTTTAGGAATAAAAAGATTTAAAAATTTTTATAAAATTTGCTTGACAGATTTTGACAACTAGTTCAACATTTTTGTATGTAATGACTCAAGCAATGAAATGAGGACTATTAGTTTTATATGGAATGACTATTCAGCATTCACAAGTTTAGTTAATTTTGACTGACATGACATAAGCAAATGATAATGTTATAAAACAGCAGAGAGTTGTATGAAAGCAATTGATGCATGTCCAAAAGCATTTGCAATTTGTTGGAAGGAATGAGAAACTGCTACTATGATGTGCACAAATGACTAAATGTTGTGGAGGTTGAAGTAAATGTTGTGCAAATGTAAATAGTGTTGTGAGAAATGCACCAAAGCGACTGAGAAAAACTGTAATTTGTAATAAGTTTGTATAAAAATTATATATTATAGTGTATTATAGTGTATTATATATTTAAAGCTATTTTATCATTTTATGGTATAGAAATATAATTTGTAGTATTTCATAATGTGTAATATATAATATTTTCATATATTTCAATATTTTCATTATATTTTATAACAACAGTTGTATTAAAAATACCTTTTATCACTACAGGATGAGGCTTTGCATTCACATTCACTGAAGTAGAATGTGTTGACACTGATGAAGATGATACTGATGATGAAGAAGAGGATGTTGATGATGAAGATGATGAAGATGTTCCTGGCTGTACAGGTTGGACAGTCTTATTGACAACAGCAATAGTTCCTCCACCTCGAGTTTGTGTCTTAATGTTTAGATCCTCGCCTTCACGGTCATTCTCCACCTGCACAGCAGCAACAACAAAAAATCAGACAGCGGCCTGCTTCAGATCAGTCTGCATTAGTCTAGTGTGCAAAGGAAATTCACAGTGAGTTAGTTGTGTTAGTTGACCTGTGCTTTGAGAGGGCCGGGGTTGATGGGGAGAGGTATGCTGTGTCCTCTGCCTCTGGTGTGACTCTGTGATCTGTCCAGTAAAATCTCCTGAAATCTGTTTCCATAAACATTATTCCCGTATGCAGAAACATCCTCTTGGCCGTTACTGTAGCCGTATCCGTTGTTTCCGTTCAAGCCGTTGGTAATCCGGTTGAAGTACAGTGCCCCGTTCTCATCCTCACAGAATTGACTAACCAGTTTAGACTCCAGAGCTGCAGAAGGAGACCAAACACAGAGCATTAGCTGAAACTTTACATTTTAAACAGGAATCTTTTGATCTTTGCAGTTAGGATTATTCAATATGATTTTGCTGGTGATACAGAATTAAGCAACACTAAGAATACTGCAATTTTTTTTCATTGAAAAAAATTATTTGGCAATGGAGCACATCATTAGACTTAGTATGAGTCGTTAAACGTCTCTGATTTAAGTTCAGTCTGAAAAATACAGTTAAAATAGGTAAAACTGGTTTATTTTAGGGAATCTCTTCAAATTGTCCATTTCAATGAACCGATTCAGAACTCAAATATATTCATGAAAGTCTCCAGTGGTAATTTGGTATTGTTATATTGGTGTATGTACACAAAAATATTTAAATATATAAATACAGAAAACATGACTATTGATTATTAAAATAAACTGAATTATTATTATTATTATTATTATTATTATTATTATTATTAATCTTATTAAAATTATTTTAAAATAACTTTAGCTGTATTTTAATTATTGTACTAAGCATTTTCCAAATAATTCATAATGAATTTTGCCATTAATTGCCATTTAATAATCAGTTTTTGTATTAAAAAATATATTTTATTTTTATTACTATAAATACTATAATATATATATTAGTATATCATAGTATATTATAGAAAATTTATATAATATATAATTATTAAATAAAACATAAAACATTGTATTATTTTATATAGCAAAAATACAATTTTAATATCCCTACACCTTCATTTTCAAAATGCTTGGTGACAATGACTATACATTTTTATTCACTTTATTATTTTATTATAAAATATTTTTATTAATATTCAGTATTTCTAGAAAAAAAAAAATATTATATTATATTATATTATATTATATTATATTATATTATATTATATTATATTATATTTAAAACTATTTTATTTTATATTACAGAAATATAATATGTAGTATTTATATAATTGAATAATAAATTATATTATAATTTGTAATATATAATATTTTCAGCCTATTGACAATGTTCACTGTTGTCAGTAATTATTTTAATTAATATATTAACATTTTCCAAATAATTAACAATATGAAAACACTATATTTAATAGAATTGTATTACTTTTTATTAATATATATATATATATATATATTTTTTTTTTTTCAGCCAATTAGTAAAATTCAATACTTTTTATGTGTGTAAAAAATATTATATTATATTATATTAATACATTATATTATATTATATTATATTATACTATAAAAATATTATTTATTATTTAATATTATAAAAATAGAATAAAAATAATGTAATAATAATAATATTCATAATATTCAATATAATAGCCTAGTGGGAATATTCAGTATCGTTATTATGTATATTTATAGAAATATATTTAATACTTTTATTTTAAATTATGAAATATCATTTTATATCAAATATAATATTTTATTATATTTTCCAGCCTTTTACAGAATTCAATATTAATATTTGTAACTGTATAAAATATATTTTATATTCTGTATTAATATAATAATAATAAAATATAGATATTTTGTTATTGCCCAAGCCTATAAATGAAAAACAACAACTAAGCATAAACATTTGTGTATATAGGTTAATTTTCTTCCATGCTCACCTGGCAGTGTGTTATAGTCATCAATGAGGAACATATGTTCACTGTCAGGGTCAGAAGCAATGAGGTTGAGCTCCCTCAGAAACTCGGCCTGCGTTGGGTCAGATGTGTTCACAATTCCCAGCGCGTACATCTCAATATTCGCCACCTGAGCCTCACGTACTGCCATGTCCAGCTTAACGGGTTCTCTTTTATCCGTCTGTCCATCTGTAATGACAATGGCTACTTTTCTGACCCCATTCCTGGCGCTGTAAAAGGCCTCTTGTGTAGCTTTGCGGATGGCGGTGCCAGTGTAGGTGCCTTCTCCCATGTAAGGCATGTTCCTGATGGCCTTCTTGACATCCTGTTTGGTCATATACCTGGCCAGGTTGAACTCCAGATGGACGTCTAAGCTGTAAAGAACTAGACCGATTCTCGTGGCATTACGGCCCACTGTAACGCGGTCCACTAAAGCTGTGACAAAGTCTTTGATGATCTCGAAGTTTTCTGGGCCTACGCTTTCAGAGCTGTCAATCACAAACACCAGCTCCATGGGCCTTTCCTTGCACTTAATACCACATCCTACAAATATATGCATTCATATCATGACACACTTATTATTTCATGATCAAATCATTTGTTTAGTCATATTTAAAGTAGAACTCACCACAAATCTCCTTAATCAGCTTGATTATGTCTTCTCTCTGAAACATAATTAAAAAAAAAACTTAATTTGCTAATATTTACAATGCACATGATTGCATAGTTTTTCTAAATCTAATTCCTTAATCAGCTTGATTGTCTTCTCTCTGAAACATCATGAAAAATTACTTAATTTACTAATATTTACAATGCATATCATTGCATAGTTTTCCAAAATTAACTCCTTAATCAGCTTGATTGTCTTACCTCTAAAAAAATAATAAAAAAATGACTTAATTTACTAATATTTACAATGCATATGGTTGCAGTCTTCCTTAATTTAACTCATTAATTTTTAAAATGCATACAGTTGCATTTTCTTAAAATTAACATATTTATCAGCCTGATTATGTCTTCTCTTATTAAAATAATAATAAAAATTTCTAATATTTACAGTGCATACGGTTGCACAGTTTTCCTAAATTTAGCTCCTTAATCAGTTTCATTGTCTTCTCTCTGAAGCATCATAAAAAATGATTTAATTTGCTAATATTTACAATGTATATCATTGCATAGTTTTCCAAAACTAACTCCTTAATCAGCTTAATTGTCTTAACTCTGAAAAATCATAAAAAATGACTTCATTTGCTAATATTTACAATGCATATGGTAGCATAGTTTCCATAAATTTAACTCATTAATTTTTAAAATGCATACAGTTGCATTGTTTTCTTTAAATTAACACATTAATCAGCCTGATTATGTCTTGATGATGCTTGATAATGTCTTCTCTCTGAAAAATCACTGAAAAATGACTTAATTTTCTAATATTTACAATGCATACTGTTCCATAGTTTTCCTAAAATTAACACATTGATCTACAAAAAGATGCAACTATATTTGATCTTACTGTGAGCCCTTGTTCACCCTTGAATCCTGGTCTTCCCTAAAGGGAGAGATTAAAAACAGTCATTAAACCAGCTGATGTACAATGTGATTTACAATCCACATTTTAAACACTGTCTGCTTTTACACAAAAGATGGTTTATAGTGACTAAATGAACTCACAGCTAGTCCTGGAGTCCCTGGGTCACCCATGTCACCTTTCATTCCTTTGAAGCCCCTCTCGCCCTGCAATCCACGGTCACCCTACAGGACAGAGAGATTTACAGATTAATTAAATATCATTCCTGAAGTTGAGTTCGACTGGATCGTTTTTTTGGCTACTGTGCCTTTAAGACATCTATGCAAATGCCCTCTTCACATGTAATTTGTGATGTAGCACACTTCTCTGCATATGCTGCATTGTATGTTGCTAGTTTGATCTAAACTATAGTCTCACCTTGGAGCCTGGAAGTCCCTCTCCTGATGGACCCCTCGGCCCTGTCACTCCAGGAGCTCCCTGATCACCCTGATGAATTTAACAAACAAGTTTATGTTCTGTCTTAAACCAGTTCATTATGACTCGGTCGCAATGCTATTATATTTCAGTAAAGACGGGCGGTATTTTGAATGTACAGGTTCATGTAATTACACTGAAAGTAGTAGATAGTTAACCTACTTTGGGTCCCTGAATGCCTTCCCCTGGGGGTCCTTGTGGTCCTGGAGGACCTGATCGTCCCATGTTGCCCTGAAACAGCAAGACAGCAGAATTTATTAGCGGCGGAACAGAATCAATCCCCACAGCAACACAGACAGACTCCCTGTGCATGCGGTTCACAGCTCTTGTTCTGGACATGTGGGGCGTTCAGGATTACAGTCTTATTACTGTAGTCAGGGAGATTCATGGGAGAGTTTATATCAGATGACATGAATATCAATCTTACCGGTGGTCCCTGCAGTCCTTCACCAGGTGGTCCTGGCAAACCAGGCAAACCCCTGAATCCAACGTCTCCCTGAAATGAAAGTGGAGTTTTAGCAAAAGCACCATTTAAAATTATTCCTTCTATGCAAGTTTTCATGTTCCCATCATTCATGTTCATAAGTGTATTACAAACACACTTTTGCATTGTGCATTGTAATACTTTAACAATACTTTGCATAAAACATAAATGTCTACTGTAGACAAACGATGTGTAGAATGGAAAACTTGATGAAGCTGAGGTGTCTCAACACATTTCTAAAAGTCACAATTGACCCTTACACATCATCATAAATACAAGCTTTTGCCAGTTTCAAGTGGTAACTTCACCTTTGGTCCAGGAACACCAATCCCTTCAGGGCCGGGCTCACCTGGTGGTCCTGGTAAACCAGGCAGACCCTGTATAAAATAAACACACATGCTCAAATACCCAGCCACCTACCTGATTAAGGGAACTATAATAAAAATGACTTCAAATTGTAAATGATGTATGGGCATGCAGTGATGTTATATGGAAATAGGGACGTGAAAAGATGCTTACCACTGGGCCAGGGAATCCTTCACCTTTAGGCCCAAATGGTCCGGGTGGTCCTGGGTTACCTCGATCACCCTAAATGTGATGAGGAAGGAATATCACTTTATTTACATCTATCAAAGTTTGGAATTATTAAGGTTTTTTAAAATGTTTTTGAAATGAGTCTTTGCTCACCAAGGCTGCATTTTTGATCAAACATACAGTAAAAACAGTAATATTGTAAAATATTGTAAAATTTAAAGCACCAAATCAGCATATTAGAATGATTTCTCAAGGATCATGTAACACTTAAGACTAGAGTAATGATGTTGAAAATTCAGCATTGTATCACTGGAATAAATTATATTTTAAAATATATTCAAGTAGAAATCAGTTACTTTAAATTGTAATAATATGTCACATTTTTTAATTGTTTATTTATTTATTGGAAGTTTCTGATCAAATAAATGTAGCCTCGGTCACTTTCAAAAACATTAAAAATATATAATTTGTCTATATTAAAAAAGTTTGCTGTTTTATAATTAGCATAATCAAAATAGCTTTTTATGTTTTTTGACTGTTTTATAATTAGCATAGTCAAAATTATTTCAATAAACTTATTTCACAAGCATTACAAAATATTAAAAAAGCTTCGCTACCAGTCAAAAGTTTTCATATAAAGTACAGCAAATACAGTAACATTTTGAAATATTTTTTGAAATATTTTTACTAAAGAAATTATATAAATTAATACTTTTATTTAGCAAGGATGATTTAAATTCATCAAAAGTGATGATAAAGATATTTATAATGTTACAAAAGATTTGTATATTAGATAAATGTTGTTCTTCTGAACTTTCTATTCATCAAAGAATTCTACTCAGCTGTTTTCAACATAATAATAATAATATATGTTTTTTGAACAGCAAAATCTGAATATTAGAATGGTTTCTGAAGGATCATGTGACTGGAGTAATGATGCTAAAAATTCAGCTTTAAAATCACAGGAATAAATTACATTTTTAAAATGGTAAAATTTCAAATAGAAAACAGTTATTTTGAATAGTAAAAATATTTCAAAATGTTACTGTTTTTGTTGTACTTTAGATCAAATAAATGCAGACTTGGTGAGCAGAAGAGACTTTGACTTGTAGTGTATATATTTAAAAATCTGAAAAAAAATAAAAAATAAATAAATAAATATATTTATATATATATATTTTTTAAAAAATTCTTCATAGTTCTACCGGTTAAAAAAGTCCCACCCACCTTTGGACCAGGCAAACCATAACCAGTCTCTCCAATCGGTCCGGGAGGACCAGCGGGACCCACATCACCCTGAAGACAAGGGGAGATGAGGTCATAGCATTACTTCTCTGTTTTACTGCTAAGTTGGCTATGATGAATGTTGAAATAGAATTGTTCTGATTCATAGTGTTGGCAGTGGGCCATCCACATGAAGACGGCCTGCCAGCCGGTAGGGAGTGGCACAGTTGTAGTAGCTTGGCTTTGTTACCTTTGGTCCTGCAAGAGCTCGTCCAGGTAATCCTGGCATGCCCAGCCTTCCTGGCGTACCTGGCTCCCCCTAAAAAACAACAGTGTAATGTTCCAGTGATGTAACTGCATTAATTCTGAAAGTATGTAAGAAACCACAGGCATTTATTGCACTGCAATGAGCGGTTTTATAAGCTTGGAGCTAAAAAAAAAAAATCAAATCTTCTCACATTTCTCACTTTTTGTGAGAAGATTATTTTAATTTAAATATTATTTTATTTAGTTCCTCTTGTTATTTTTATTGTTTTCATGCTTCCCTATAGAGCGCAACAGTTCTGGAAATAAACCTCATTCCTTTTCTCCCTATATTCTTTTGTATTTGCAAACATTTAAATATTTATCAGTAAACATACACTACAAAAGTATTAATTTCTTTAAAAAACTACTGATTCCAAACTTACACTCAATGATTATAAATCAATAGTTTTATTGTAGAGAACCAATGGAGAAATTCTTCCAGAAACAAGGATGTGCTCTATTTCTTTAGATATCTCACCTTTGGTCCCAAGGGAACACTTATGCCAAGAGAACCTGGCAACCCCTGAATGGCATGTTAGCATTCGTTGGCAAATGTAACCTTGGTCAGTGTAAGAGACTTGTTTCAAAAGCATTAAAAACATCTCAGTTGTCTTTAAAAAAAAAAAAAAAAAAAGTTATGATTAGCATAGTCAAAATCTTGTTATTTTAATAAAAAAGTCACAATCATTATAAAACATTAAAAAGCTTTTAAAAAACGTTTTGTTTTTTTTTTAAGTTTGTAGTATATTAATATATATTGTATTTTATACTTATGTTCAGTAATTATAAATCAATAGTTTTATTGTAAGAACATTTCTGTTTAAATCATTCGCAATGCTTCATGACATGAGTTGTTTATTATAAAAGACATTTACTCTTTTGTAATTTAGTGTCTTTTTCTGATTTTCAAATACTGCAAATACAAATAATCAATCAAAGTTCATAATGCTTGGTTGCTTTAGTTCACAGCATAGTTATTAAACTCATTATTTAAAACTTTTTGTAATAGAGAAAATACTTCCTGAACAAAGGTTGCACTCTATTTCTTTAGAATTCTCATCTCTCTTTAGATATGCCAAGAGGACCTGGCAACCCTTGAATGCCATGTTGGCATTCTTTTTCAAATGTAGCCTTGGTCAGTATAAGACCAAGTTTAAAAAACATAAAAAATCTCATAAAAAAAAAAAAAAAAATCTCAGTTGACCTGACCTGGCAACCCTCGGCAAATGTAGCCTTGGCAAACCAAGGCAAATGCAATTCTCTGAATTAGTTGCTTTATTTCATGGAACTAAAGCAACCAAATCAGTTGCTTTAGTTCACTCTATTTCTTTAGATATCTACCGTTGGTACTGAGGGACACTTATACCGAGAAGACCTGGCAACCCTCGGCAAATGGCAAACAAGTATAGTTATTGAACTTCGTTATTTAAAACTTTTTGTAATGGAGAAAATACTTCCAGAACCAAGATTGCGCTCAATTTCTGATTTCTCACCTTTGGTCTCGAGGGGACACTTAGGCCAAGAGGACCTGGCAACACTCTGCAAATGTTTGCCTTGGTTTGACTTGAACTAAAGCAGTTCACAGCATAGTTTTTGAACTTGTCATGGAGAAAATAGTTTGTTAACCAAGACTGCACTCAATTTCTTTAGATATCCCACCTTTGGTCCAGAGGGGATATTTATACAAAGAGGACCTGGCAACCCTCGGCAAATGGTCTTGGCAAACCAAGGAAAATGGTCTGCCTTGTTAACTGCCTTGTTAACTAAGCTGTCAGCATAGTTTTTGAACATGTTATTTAAAACTTTTTGTAATAGAGAAAATACTTCCTGAACAAAGGTTGCACTCCATTTCTTTAGATATCTCATCTCTCTTTAGATATGCCAAGAGGACCTGGCAACCCTTAAATGCCATGTTGGCATTCTTTTTCAAATGTAGCCTTGGTCAGTATAAGACCAAGTTTCAAAAACATAAAAAATTTAAAAAAAAAAAAAAAAAAATCTCAGTTGTCTATATAAATGTTTATATTTAAATATATAGATGTTTGCTGTTTTATGATCAAAATCACTCATTAGCAATACATTTCTTTTAAAAACATTAAAACCTCTAAATTATTCCATACTTTTGACCAGTAAAACAGTTATATAGAGCTGTTTTATGATTAATTATAATTAAAAAATTTGTCACAATCATTACAAAACATTTAAACAGCTATATATATATATATATATATATATATATATTGTATTTTAAACTTATGCTCAATGATTATAAATTAATAGTTTTATTGTAAGAACATTTCTGTTTCTATTAAATCATTTGCGATGCTTCATGGCATGAGTAGTCCATTGTAAAGGACGTTTACTCTTTTGTATTTTAGTGTCTTTTTCTGATTTTCAAATACTTTAAATCGAAGTTCATAATGCTGCAATTCTCTGAATTAATTGTTTTATTTTTATGGCATAGTTATTGTAGACCTGGCAACCTGGCAACCCTCGGCAAATGGTTCGCCTTGAACTAAAGCAACCAAATTGGTTACTGAACTCGTTATTTAAAACTTTTTCTAATGGAGAAAATACTTCCTGAACCAAGGTTGCACTCTGTTTCTTTAGATATCTACCTTTGGTCCTGAGGGACACTTATACCGAGAAGACCTGGCAACCCTCGGCAAATGTAGCCTTGGCAAACCAAGGCAAATGGTCTGCACTGCACACTGCACTTGTAATGGAGAAAATACTTCCAGAACCGATTGCGCTCAATTTCTTTAGATTTCTCACCTTTGGTCTCAAGGGGACACTTAGGCCAAGAGGACCTGGCAACAATCTGCAAATTTTTGCCTTGGTTTGACTTGAACTAAAGCAGTTCACAGCATAGTTTTTGAACTTGTTATTTAAAACTTTTGGTAATGGAGAAAATAGTTTGATAACCAAGACTGCACTCAATTTCTTTAGATATCCCACCTTTGGTCCAGGGGGACATTTATACAAAGAGGACCTGGCAACCCTCGGCAAATGTAGTCTTGGCAAACGAAGGAAAATGGTCTGCCTTGTTAACTGCCTTGTTAACTAAGCTCTCAGCATAGTTTTTGAACTTGTTATTTAAAACTTTTTGTAATGGAGAAAATACTTCCTGAACCAAAGTTGCACTCTATTTCTTTAGATTTCCTCACCTTTGGTCCCGATGGGCCACTTATGCCAGTAGGACCTGGCAACCCTCGAATGCCACGTTGGCCTTGATCTCCCTATTAAGATTAGAACATACACTATCAAATATACTGTATGGTATAGTTTGAATATACTGTTGGTGATGATACTAATGCTTTTTTTGACATCCACCAGATGACTACTCGTACAGAAAGAAAATCTGAATATACTGACACATGTTGACTATTAAAAAGATTGAATGATGTATTATACCTTCTCTCCTTGAGTGCCGATTCCTGGAGCCCCCTCAGGTCCCCTCAAACCTGCTGCCCCAGGTTCACCCTGATAAAGAGAAACACAAAGCATGTGATATCCAGTTAACTAGCTTATTTGCCTAGAGACATACCTAATCAGCAGAACACTCAATCTCAGTCACGTTAAATGACCTCACATCAGTCCAGACATCAGAAAGCTTAGTTACCTTTTGTCCTGGAGCTCCGTCCTCCCCAGGAAGTCCAGGTACACCAGCCAGTCCGGATGAACCAGGTTCACCCTGAAGAAATAATAGTAGTACTCAGTAACACATTCTAAAGTCTTCATCAGGACCTAAAACTAGCTTCCACCCTAAATGGAATCCTAAATACATTTATGAGCCTACACAAACCTTTGGTCCAGGTTCGCCCTGCCCTCTCTCTCCTGGGGCCCCCATCTCTCCCGGTAAACCTTGTTCTCCCTAGAAAAATGGAAAATAGTTAAAAGATCAAGCTAGAAACAAATTTCCTATTACAGATTGCCATTAATTATAATCTTTACTACCAACCTTGGGTCCAGGGAATCCCTCTCCTGATGGTCCTCTTCCTCCTGGAGGCCCCCTTGGACCCTCAACACCCTGACATTAAGAAATAAATGAGGAAAAGTTTATATATGCATATGCATTCATATACATTTTCTTAATTCACTGGACCCTGTAAATAAGTCAAGGACAGTAAAGGAAACATAAGTCAAGGACGGACACGTCGTATCACCTTTTCTCCCTGAATGCCAAGCCCTGGAGGTCCAATTGGTCCAGGCAAACCTGGAGGCCCAAGCTCACCCTGAAAACACAAAGAGAATGATTCAGTTTTAGATAGAGTAATGCATCCTGACATTTAATTTATGAGAATAATAGTCTGTCTGTTTTGAGCATAAGAAGTGACTGGTGTTTTATTCAGTACTATAGGTGAGCAGGACTCATCTTTTCCCACAGTAAGTTGAGCTGTACCGCCCTCCCATCTGCTCTTTCTGGCTCTTTATTACCGTCCAATCAGTCCCCGGTGTTTAAATGGGAACTCAGGACCACTTTACATACTTCATTAAGCCTTTTGTGTGTCGTAGATGGTGTGGTTGTGTGAATCCCATTCATGGGCTGATATATTTACAGCCCACCTTATCGCCTTTGATTCCAGCGCCCGGCTGTCCTCTTGGTCCCTTCGGCCCTTCCAGACCCCGGTCCCCCTGTCAAACAAAAGAGGCGTCATCAACCCATAGTCTCTGAAATGTGAAGCCATTCGAATGCATTTACTGCATTGCATGTATTGTTTCTTCGTCTGTGGGATTTAGACACCTGTTTTTCTGACTGGTAATAATAGAGTGCAATCCCTCAATCAGCTTTAATTGTTGTTTATTCAAAGTCTCTCAATTTGTCTGATGGTCCATTGCACTGATAAGGATTAAATTAGAGCTAATCCAGGATTTGTTCATCTTGGTTTTATTTTAATTTGAGTTGTGTCGCACCAATTCATTTTAAACACTTCAAAGAGTAATTACAATAAAACCTTCACCTGCAGTGGATTTCAGTGTTATTTTGTTAATATTTTAATTTGGCTTTTATTTTTTTATATAATGTTTTTTGTTTTTGTTTTTTTTTTTTTTTTTTTGTTTTTTTTGTGTTATATTTTTACGTTTTTAGTTTTAGTAATTTTAGAACTTAATATTTTAAATTAATTTTTAATTTAGTCTTAAGTTTTAGTAATTTTGTTATTTGTTTTTAGCAATTTTAATAATTGTTTTTCATAGGTATACTTAGAATGTGAAATAAAAAATAAATAGATAAATATTTCTATTTAGAGAAATATTTAACAAATAAGTAAACACTTATTTTTATTTAGTTTTAGTAATTTTAGTATATTTTAAATTCATTTTTATTTTTATATTTTCAGTTTTCATTATAATTTTGTTTTAGTAATTTTGTTATTTTGTTTTAATTATGTTTGTTTTTTGTTATTTTTTCATATTTCTATTTAGAATGTAAAATAAAAAAAAAAAATTTTTTAGAGAAATATTTAACAAATTAAAAAAAAACATTTATTTTTATGTTGATTTAGTTTTAGTAATTTTAGTATCTAAACATATTTCAGTTACAGAAAACTATTTTTAACAGTTTTAGTTGCCATTAACAATAATATTGCTTATTATTTCTTATGGTCACATGCATTTATTTTGTTAATCTTAGCATAAAATAAATTGCACATCAAAGAACATTGATAGGAGAAGTCAGCATGCAGGTACATGCAAATTAATGACAAATGGCTAGATTAAATGTGTTATCATTTTTGCAATAATTCCCTTAATGATAAAGAAATATAAAGAGTTATAGTAATGTCCACTGTACATTTGATATATCAAGAGCAGTTTTAATAATTAACTTTAAGTTCAATTCATTCTTATTTCAAATTGATTCAAAGCTTGATTTGCATGATCATGAATAGAGAATATCATCATAAATCTGAAAGATATATTGAGATAAAATTTAGTTCAGCTACTGGATACACATTTTCAAAGAACTGAGGTTCTCTTTGACATGAATCATGTTTCTTTGCTTTATTTTATTTTATAATTTGCCATTGCATTTTATGCACAGTTCTGGCTTCGATGTAGATCTAGTTAGACTGCTAACATTAGACAGATTACAAAGAGTCTTTATAGATATCAAAGAAAACGGATCCAATAGATTAAGTCTTGCATCCTCAGGCTGGTAATGCTCAGCTAATTTATCTGTGAACATACAATAATTAATAGCCTTGGGTTCTGAAATAAGTATTTACCAGGGTACTTTGAGCCTCTAATGAGGTATTATAAAAATTACAAGTCTTTAATGCATTTGTTTGCTTAGATCTTCTCAGACTGCCTTTGGCTGCTACAGATCTCCAGGTAGATTAAAGAGCATAGAGACATTAATGAGAACATGGCGTTTTTGGGCTAACCTTACCTTTGGACCAGGAAAACCCTCTCCTTGTGGTCCTTTCTCACCTTGAACCCCCTGTGGCCCTTGAGGCCCCTTGATGAAGAAATGTGAGGAAAAATGTCATATAATCAAATCTGTGGGTGTAAATTCAGTGTGTATTTCTGAATTTCTGCTTCTGTACTTACAGTCAGACCTGGCTCGCCTATGCCAGGTGGACCTGGAGGACCTGGTCTCCCCTGAAATCCCATATCTCCCTGCAAACGGATCAAAGACGTGAACAATTTAGAAGAAAAAGTAAGAAATATGTATAAAAATTACAAAAATCCTGTAACACCTGACATAATAGTCACATAAATAATAGTCAAAGGAAAAATAACATCTTAAACCAGTCTGAGATTGTTTGCTGGTCTTACATCCCAGCCAAGCTGGTGTTATGATGGTTTAACTGGTCGGCGAGCTGAAAAATGACCAAAACTCCACTAAACCTAATGGAGTAACTCAGCTTAGGCATTTTTTCCAGCTTTAAAGTCTGATTGTTTGCTGTGATTTTGGAGAATTTAAGTGAATTTGCAGTCAAAAAGGTAAATGCGGCTGACCTTTGGTCCAGGAAGTCCAATTCCACTGTCGCCCTGAATTCCTGGTGGGCCAGCGGGTCCACGCTCACCCTGTGATTAATTGCACACAAAAACAACAGATTAGATATATCTAATTCTTTAAAGGGGTCATCGGATGCAAAATTCACTTTTACATGTTGTTTAAAGATAAATGTGTGTTGGCAGTGTGTGTACACAACCACCCTATAATGACAGAAATCCATCCAGTGTTGGATGTAATAATGAACATAGCAGTCATCATTTACTCCTGACATCTGAGCCGCTTAAGAAGCAGAGGATTACTTTTGTTTTTGAAGGGAATGTGCCTCCCGATCTGCCTAAATGTGCCTATGTTCACGCAAATCATTTGTGATCCAGCTTCACCTACAGAATAAGTGAGTATAATCATAATAATGTGCTAGTTAGCAAGTTTCGTAGGTAAATGTGGATAAAGGTTACTGTCTCTCAAAGAAAGTCTCGTCACCACACGGAAGAGAGGGGCGGGATGAGCAGAGCTCATTATCATTTAAAGGGACATGCACCGAAACGGCTCACTGTGAACAGAGCTGTTTTTGAGGTAAAAGGGTGCTGTTTTACACTACCATTTAGAAATTTTAAGCAAAGTACGTTATAGACTTTTCATTTTCAGTAGACTCTAAAGAATCATATCAACTTGGAAAATGAGGATCCGATGACCCCTTGAAACATCATATTCATTATTTATTATGGAAGAAATTTCTTAATGTGTGAAATCCTATGTAGATTCATATCCACAAGTCTCCTACGCCCCATGAGGCCTTGCGTCAAAAGTAGAAGCGTCTTCTGGTTCAGAGTAAACAAGCAGGATGTGACACTCATTCATTCAACAGTTGACAGGAGTGACGGGCAAATGAAGCCTAGTGAAGCACAGAGACTTTCCTCTGACTGTTTCGGGAAAAGATTTAACACTTCAAGAGTGTCGAAAACAGCGCAATCTGGTGGTTAGTAAAAAATAAAGCAACCAAAAGCCTGTGAAGCTCTGTTGGAAGAAGCATTCACCACAATTTCCTTAGATCGATCCATGTTATACGCACAAATAAAAGACTAAACGTGTGTGTGTTTGTTTGTTGAATTTCTGACTCTGATAAATTAATTTACCCATTGAATAGTGCCATTAAATGCCAGTACGAATATCAATATGATGTAATAGAAGAATAATGTACACATATATTAATTGCATATGGCATATATTTAATTTTCCTGAAATAATTTGTATTCTTCATATTACTTGTATGACTGGGTATTTAAAAATGTAATTATTAAATAGGTCCCAATGAAAATGTACTCACAAAGTAAGATCTGGAGGTCGAGCATTAGGACACGCAAAGTAAATTGCGCACATGACTGGACAGAAAGTCCACGAAAGGGATTTCTACATTAACAAGCCTCGAATCGAGGCTTCATCTGGCATGCCCTTTAACACAAGCTCTGATGTCTCGGTTCAAATGTCATTTCTCTAGTTAACAGTCATTCAAGATTTAGCGATCCAAACTTGCTAATGATGTGGGAACACAAATTCGAAAAGCATATGTTGTCCATAAGAACGTAATGACATCTCTCGTAAAGGTGTGCATCTTTACAAAGTAAACAATGGTCTAAAAAACACTTAGCTTCTTCACTAATTAGCACACAGAGAACAATTGGTATACTACGTAAGCCACCTCTTATAAGAATTTCATTCTTGAGATGAATAATTAGTGAAATCAGGTCTCAGGTATTTTGTCATATTTTATTCACTCTTATGTAGTAAAAAAAAACTTTCATTTGAAAAATGTTAATCAAACAGTTAATTGTAGCCATTGACTTCCAAAGTATTTTTTTTCGATACTATGGAAGTCAATGGGTACCAGCAACTTTTTACCAACATTCTTCAAAATATCTTCTATTGTGTTGAAGAGAAGAAAGAAATTCATACAGGTTTGGAACAACATGAGAGTAAGTAAATAATGACAAAATTTTCCCTTTAAATTCAAGTTGTCATCTCAGAGAATGTTCTGTGTTCAATATAACTAAAGCAACATAGCTACAATATAACTAAGTAACATGCTGTTGATTATCCCTGTTTCAACTTGTTCCTCAATTTGTAAAAACATTACATAAAATGGTGCTGACAGAAATCCACTTTCACTGAAAACATATGATTGTCAACAAGTTGAATTTATTTTCTGTGGAAATCGACAGGATGCCACAGATGCTGTCAATAGAGCTGAAGATGAGTTTAACCAGGAACGTTCATTTTCAGAAAGATATGTAACACAGGATCACAAACCAGTCCTAAGGGTCAAATTGTTTGAAACTGAGATTTATACAGCATCTGAAAGCTGAATAAATAAGCTTTCCATTGATGTATGATTTGTCAGGATAGAAGATACAACTATTTGAAAATCTGGAATTTGTGGGTGCAAAAAAAAAAAAAATAATAATAATTTAGAAAATCGCCTTTAAAGTTGTCTAAATGAAGTTCTTAGCAATGCATATTACTAATCAAAAATTAAGTTTTGATATATTTACGGTAGGAAATTTACAAAATATCTTCATGGAACATGATCTTTACTTAATATCTTAATGATTTTTGGCATAAAAGAAAAAAATCAATAATTTTGACCCATACAGTGCATTTTTGGCTATTGACTATATCACCTCAAAACTACTAAAAGTAGTGTTTGTCATGTCAGGGAATTAGAGTTGGAAGCAGAACTGTTAAATTTTTTACAATGCCTGTCCATATTTAGGGTGCACAAGTAGCAGTGCACCAACTGTAGAAGTGTTATTATGGATTATGGACTCTATTTTGGCCAAAAGTGACAGTTTATAGTTAAATCGTCTCAATTACAGATTTGTTTCTTACAAACACACAGCTTTTCACTTCACAAGATGTTAACTGATGGACTGGAGTGGTGTGGATTACTTGTGGTTTACTGTGGTATTTTTATCAGCTTTTTGGACTTTCATTCTGACGGCACCCATTCACTGCAGAGGATCCATTGGGGAGCAAGTGGTGCAATGCTACAATTCTTCAAATCAGTTCCCATGAAGAAACAAATTCATCTACATCTTGGATGACCTGAGGGTGAGTACATTTTCAGCTACTTTTTATTTTTGGGTAAATTTTCCTTTCATTTTCAACCAGGACCATATATACTGTAGATCTATTGTCAATCAAATCTAAACAAGTAGGTCAGTGCAAGCATTCACAAATCTGCTCATTTCCAATATCCCCTTACTTATGCTGCCTTTCCAAGGGCTGGAAATTCTCTTTGTTCACGTCACCTGCGTGTCTGTGCATGAATTTATACTTTGCACAGTATTTTTCCATCATACACATTTCTGCTGTTATTAGCTGCCATGACAATAATATCAGACCCATAGTCCTTATGCTGACCTGACAAGCACTTTCTAGTATCGCACTGCTTAGCTATTAACCTCAGTGAGTCTGGGATTATTATTTCAATAATAATGACTGTTTATGATTGCGGTATCATCTATTTTTAGATGAATCTGCTTCTAAACAGGCTGTACAAAACAATCTTTCATGACAGTCTGTGACACTAGTTTTGTGAACCCGTGCAGGCATGAAGAAGGATCCCTAGTTAGTGAGGACATCTGCAGAGCTGTCTAAACCTTTGAATGCTTCCTGCAGTTAAATTAAACAAGGGAAACTACTAGCAGAGCAGCAGACCTCTATTAAAGGAAATCCAAAACATGTCAAAACACGTACATCTTCGCACCCCTTTTTTAACACAAATGCAAGACATGCTTATACTAAAATGGTCGCAGTTTGTAAACCCTTTGTACCACAGACATAACCATTATCTTTTCTGAAAGAAGACGCTTAGAAGATTTTGTCTAAAAGTCAGACATACAGGATTAGTTCAACTGACAATTCAATTTCCTTATTTACTCACCCTCATGTTTTTTCCCCATTGGAATCAATGACAAAGAGATTTTAAAGAACTGCATCTCTTTTCAGTACAATAACAGTTCATAGTCAATGTCAATGTAAAAAAGCACCATTAAAGAGCCATAAAAGTACTCTATATGACTCATGCCAAGATTCCTGAAGCAATGCAATAGACATTTGACAGGGTCATTATTGACAGGTTTGAAAACGAGGCTTTTAGGGATAAAAAGTACTGTGTGTTTAATGTATTGTACTATACATACCAATTGTTCAGGTGATGAAACTTTCTGGAAAGATCCTTCAGTATACACTACCAGCCAAAAGTTTTTGAACAGTAAAATTTGTAATGTTTTTTTAAAGAAGTCTCTTTTGCTCACCAAGCCTACATTTATTTGATCCAAAATACAGCAAAATCAGTAATATTGTGAAATATTTTTACTATTTAAAATAACTGCTTTCAATTTGAATATATTTTAAAATGTAATTTATGCCTGTGATCAAAGCTGAATTTTTAGCATTATTACTCCAGTCATTCCAATCTGCTGATTTGCCGTTCAACAAACATTTTTATTATTATTATCAATATTTAAAACAGCTGAGTACATTTTTTCAGGATTCTTTGATGAATAGAAAGATCCAAATATAAGCATTTATCTGAGAAAAAAAGCAATTATAAGAAATTATAGAAATTAATACTTTTATTTAGCAAGGATGCTATAAATTGATCAAAAGTGATCATAAAGACATTTATAATGTTATAAAATATTTTCATTTCAGATAAATGCTGTTCTTCTGAACTTTCTATTAATCAAAGAAACCTGAAAAAAATCTATGTTATTATGTTTTCAACACAATTATTAAAATAAATGTTTTTTGAGCAACAGGACTGAAGTAATGATGCTAAAAATTCAGCTTTGAAATCACAGCAATAAATTACATTTTAAAATATATTCAAATAGAAAACAGTTATTTTAAATGGTACAAATATTTAAAAAAATTACTGTTTTTGCTGTACTTTGGATCAAATAAATGCAGGCTTGGTGAGCAGAAGAGACTTTCTTAAAAAAACATAAAACTTTTGACCAAAAACTTTTTGGTAGTGTATAAAAACTCATGATAAAACTAGTAAGAAATTCTCAAATGCCTTGTAAAGGGGTGCATAAAATATTTACATATAATATTACATATTTACAAAAATATATCATATTGTCCTCATCAAGGCCTAAAAACATAATGGAGTGAAATCCAAAAGTCTGTCTTATGCAAGACACTTCTGTCTTTTTTCTGCACTTCCTGCTACCTTCAGAGTGCATCATTTAGTCAAAAATGGATATGAATGCAAATTTGTTTTAAAGAAATGTAAATGCATCAATATGAATAAGAAACATTTTGGACTAAACATTCTAATGGATTTTATGTATGTAGCAAACAAACAAGCTTCCAGTACATGGGTTTTCTCATGCACAGTAAGATGCCAAATAAGCAATGGCTTCTGGAGTTATGGGAGACAGTGAATCTTTTCCAGGTGTGCGTGTTAAACGTGACGAGCTGAAATTTTCAGGATAATGGTTTGTGATTATAAGCCACAGACCTTTTTTCCCTGCGTGCCTTCTGGTCCGATGTCACCCTGTGGTCCTGGTAAACCCTGCAGCGTAAACATAAAAGGGTGTGTTACAATGTCTAGCATGAACATTTAAGTCTCAAGGGCTGTCTGATATTATCTGTAGACACCAAAGAATTATGCTGCTTTACAATACAGTAAAATGTACATTTAATTATATGTTGGGGGAAATTCAACATGTTTTATGATTTACCTCCTTTGAAATACATTGAAGCCTGTTTCCGCCACATGATAAAAAAACAGGTAATTAGTAACTTTTTATCTCACAATTCTAACTTTTTTTTATCATTTCTCATAATTCTTTTTTTGCAAGAAAAAAGTCTGAATTGTGAGATATAAATTCAGAATGACAAAAAAAAAAAAAAAAACTTTTGAATTGTAAAATAAAAAGCCGCAATTACCTTTTATTTTTTTAAATCCTGTGTTGGAAACACGCTTTCATAGAAATAATTTAATCAGGTTTAGTTTGAAATAAATGAATGGTAAGCTTTTAAATACATGAATGATACAAACATCTATCTCAGGTGATCTAAATACAAGTGGTCAGTGCTAAATACAGGTGTAAATGGCTCCAAAACATTCTGTGATTTGATCACTTAATTTAATTTTAAACAATTTTCACTCAGAAATTGCTACTATATTTAACAAATAATTTACAACACTTTTGTTACAACAATTTAAAAGTTAAAGCCTTTAGGCAAGGCAAGGCAAGTTTATTTATATAGCACATTTCATGCACAATGGTAATTCAAAGTGCTTTACATAAAAGGAAGTAAAATAATCATAAAAACAATAATCACAACAATAAAACAAAGAATTTAAAAACTTATAAAATGATAAAAAAAAATGTATTTAAAATATATTTAAGACAGTTAAAAATAGAAAAGGATTATGCATAGTGCAATCAATTATGGCTTTAAAAGAAAACAACTATAAACCTTTTTTTTAAACATTTTTGATATGTTTAAATATGCAGACATATGTTATATATTTTTTTTTAAATATGAAGAAAATTAATGAAACCCACCTGCAGTCCTCTGGACCCTTGAGTACCAACTGGTCCTTCAGGACCCTATTAAATGGTACAATATATTAAAAAAATGAGCATTTGAAACATATACTGTATTACTGTGTTCATTACATGTCTGAAGATTTACACACCCGGTCTCCTTTGATTCCAGGAGTGCCGCATTCTCCTCTTTCACCCTGCAGACAGTCAGAAAAGATCATAGTCATGACAATCTCATATTACTGTGTTCTTTAACAGAAATAAATTATGAACAGGTGCAGGGATTTAGTACCTTTTCTCCTTTGTAGCCTGGTTTCCCCTTAGAACAAAACAGAAGGATATTATTATTATTATTATTATTAGAATTAGAAATATTTTATGAGAAATATTACACACTATATACTGGGAAAGAAATTAACTTTTCCATTAAGCAGCAATATTTGATTTCCAGGGGCATTTTTTTTTTCATTTGTAATCACCTTATTATTATAAAAACCATGCTGTTGTCTTTAATGTCAAATACTTAAATGTACCCAATTACTTTAACCAATATTAAGTGTTGTCAATAACAATATACTGTTTAAAACTGTATCTAAATCTTTATATTGCAGTAATGATTATTATTATCGATATAGAAAACAATAGCCAAGTCTAGCTCAAGTTATACAAAAAACTCACATTATAATCACTGAAGCTATGAAACGTATCATTTATTTACATCGTATCTGCACTGTGTTGTTTATGATGACAGAATTTGTGAGTGTGTGCACTCAACAACAGCTCTGGCATTCTTAGTGCTGACTAATCTAACCGCCTTTGATTGGCCAATGCGTTCAAAAAGTTCAGAAGAAACACTTTGATTGGTTATAAGGCTCAATGCTGTACAAAACAGCACTTAAAAACAATCTGATGCAGTGTCAGTCTAAATGTAATTCCATGAATTGACACCTCATTCATTTTCACATTTCATTTTAATCTCGACAGCCGTAATACAGTACGTTGTTTAATTGTGCAAGGGCTATTTTTGCCAGTTTGTCTTGTATTTATTGGGCATTTTTGTTAATTTTGGTGGCATTTTAGCCACAAGCCCTCATTAATTTACGACCCTGCTATATATTAGTATACATAAAATATTTTAACCTTTTTTAAATAAAATTATTTGAAAATGATTAAGTTGTGCAAAATATTTGATTATTTATTTCTTGATTATTATATCACCTTACATTTGCAGTTTAGAAGACTTTTTTCCATACCTGTTTTATTTTCCATAATAAATTTTCAATCATGGAGCACAATACTTGAAGCTTAAGTAGTGATTTTGTGTCCCACCCTTCAGACACTCACCTCTGTACCCTCACGACCAGGAAGTCCACTCAAACCAGGGTCACCCTAACAAGAGCACAAAACAAGTGTTTATCAGAAAGGGTTATAGAATACAGTCTGTCAGTCTTGATTCCTGTACTGTTCAATCTGAGAAAATGTTTATAAAATCTAGAAATAAGTAGAAATACGAAGAGGAAAAAGGCACAACAATATAACTAACCAACCGTCAGCTTCCTCATCACATTTCCCATGTAAATCCACAAAAGCAAGCACACGCCAAAGAGAATGACAGGTAGATGGCAGTAAAGACAAAATACTGACCTTTTGACCCTTTGTCCCAGGGGCTCCGTCCTCACCTGGGCGACCCTTCTTTCCCTGCAGGGGAAATAAGAGAAAGTGAGCAGCAGTGTCAACTCCACCCAAAATGTTTGCTCAATGAGTGAAAAAATCAATGACCTCAAGTGTCTGATGGGTTTATTAGACCCACAGAACAAACCAATCAAAATTCAATGCTTGCAGATATTTTGAAGAATTTTGGTAGCCAAATAGTTTCAGGTCCCACTGACTTTCATTATATAGACAAAAAATAATACTGATTACCAACATTCTTCATAGAATCTTCTTTTGAGGTTTTTTTTTTTTTCTTCATTTTTTGTGTTCAATTTACATAGAGGACACATAAAAACAGTTTGACAAGCGACCTCAATGTTTTTTATATATGTCGGTGCTATTTTAGCATTATTTATATACAATTTTAATATTTAATAATATTTTGAATCATTATGTATTATTTATATATATTTGATTGTCATTTAAATTTTAGTTTTATCATTTTTAATTTGTAGTCATTTTACATTTTGTGTATTTCTATTTAGCATTGATTTATTTTGATTTCAGTTTTATTTTTAGTACTTTAGGCTAAAACTATTTATTTCCTTTATTTGCCAAGGCATCAAAATTTTTTTTTTAATTTATCTACTATTTAGATTTTATTTTATTATTTCAACTTTATTTTATATTATTTTTTTTTTTTTTTTTGTTTTTTATGTCATTGTTATTTTAGCTTTATTTATATACTATTTTAATATTTAATAATATTTTAAATGATCTTTTATTATTATATTTTCCATTGTCATTTTTAATTTAGGTTTTTGTCATTTTTAATTTTTCAGCATTTTATAGACCATTTCGCTAGATGTAAACAACACTGGTCCAGAACCACTTCCTGTTTTTTTTTTGTTTTTTATTTTTTATTTTATTTCACATATACAAATACATCTTAAAGGTGCTAATGTAACATTTTCATCCAGTCAAATGTTATGTTGGTTGATTTTTTTTTTGTGATGTTTGTGTAAAGTTAAAAAAAAATAAATAAAAAGAAACAGGAAGTGTATCGGGACCAGTATGTTTACATCTGACGAAATGGTCTATATGCTTTTGTGATTTTTTTTTTTTTAATGTATTTCTAAGCATTAATTTGTTTTTATTTTAGTTTTATTTTAGTACTTCAGCTTAAAAGTATTTATTTAGTTTTATTTTTAGTACTTTAGTTTAAAATTATTTATTTTGTTGCCAAGGCAACAATTTTTGTTTAATTTTTTCCATCTACTGTTTAGATTTTATTTTATAATTATTTTATATTTCAATAATTGTTATTACTTTGTTCTGTTCAGTTTTTTATGTCAGTGTTATTTTAGAATTATTTATATACTATTTTAATATTTAATAATGTTTTAAATTATCTTTTATTATTATATTTTCAATTGTCATTTTTAAGTTTCAGTAATTTTATGTGCTTTTGTCATTTTTATTATTTTTATGTATTTCTCTTTAGCATTCCTTTATTTTTATTTCAGTTTTATTTTTAGTACCTCCGCTTAAAAGTATTTATTTCTGTTATTTACCATGGGAACAATTTTTGTTTCATTTTCAATTTTAATCTAATATTTAGATTATATTTTATAATTTTGACTTTTTTATTTTATTAAGTATTATTATTATTACTTTTTTCATTTTTTGTTAACAATACCAACACTGGTCTACATTTCTAACCTAACTACTCAAATTAAATGCTTCCGAAGTTTGAGTTTATTATATGAGTTTACTCGGCACCTGGTCAGTGCTAAAGGTGCAGGCTGGAGAATGTTAAACTAATGAAAGTAATTACTGAGGCTTGTAATTTATAGTCATGAGAATGTGTGGAATCCCAAAAAAGGGGAAAGCACCTGGCTAATGATTGTTAGGCGTTTGTCAATGAATAACTGACTCAAACATGATCCACACTTCTACACACTACAGGTTAGTCTTAAAAACCATGTTAAAAGAGTAATCAGTTTCATATAATTCAGCTCAAGTCAACTATTTCATCAAGTGACACATTGGCATGCGTTATGTGTCACAGAAATGCAAGGAGAAAAAAATAACTGCAGTTATAGGGACAAAAATATATGTATTACTAAGGCTATTAACCCATCATTAGCAGGTGTGGCAAAAATGTTAATTTTGGACCCGTAAGTGTTTGAAAGTCAAGGTTTTCAGCCAAAACATGCAATTACATTCTCTTCACTTTCAACAGTCTGAACATGAAGGAGACTTCTTTTGAGGAATCTTATTTTGTGTTTTCCCCAAGGTAGTGCTGAGGGGTCCTGACAAAGACAATAATTATCCTAACTTTTACAAAGCAAAGCAGTTATCCAAAATGTCAGAATCATGCCTGTCTCTTCCCACTGTTGACATTCCTCAAAGGAATCCGTACCTCTTAGGAATAGAAAAAAGAGGTGAAAATGCGCCTGTGGGCTTGCTTGGAAACACCGTCCCACGTTGGAGGAAGTGTGAAGTGAAAATACTTACCGCCGGGCCACTGGGTCCTCTCTCGCCCTTCTCGCAAGCACACTTCGGGGACAGAGGACACTAAATATAGAGAAAAGTGAATCATTTTTCAAATCAGTTCATTCATTTGCTAATCTGAACAAATTGGTTCATTACAGTGAATCAGCCTCTCAGAGTTTGGGAGGATACTTAGCTATTTCTCAACACTGTAGTAATGCATATTACAATAAAAGATTGAAGTATTATTTACTTACCCCATCATTTGCCAGCTGAGCCTGTGTAGAGATGTAACAACATGAAAATTAGATTCTGTCCAAATTCTAGCTGTTATATTATAATTGCTGCTCTTTGGCAAGCCTTTCATATGTGCGGTTTGGGTAAACAGTATGAACAGTTAATAATCGTGCCATACATTATACGAATCTCCCAGAGCAACAAATGTGATTAAAGGAAACACTATCATTTAACATGCCTAGTCTTGCTATACATTTGAATTATATCAAAGTGTTTCTACACAAATAAGAAAAATGAAACCTGCTTTAAATAACGTATCAGTATAACAGCAGGAATGAATCTCCATAAATCCAACAAGGATTTATGGAAAATATAAACCTAGATGCATGTCAGAAAAGCCACAACAGGACATGTTTACGCTAATTATAGTAAATGAAGTGTAGAAAGGCTAATCGTTGGGTGTCAGCGTTTAATGCGCAATTTGACTCATGCCAGAAGAAGTTAGATTTGCAGTCGGAATATAGGCTAAAATGAAAAAATTAGTTCTTTAAGTCAATAATTCAAAAAGATTCAGACATTTGAATCAGTTTGAGGGATCATCTGAATGAACTCACTAGATATTTCATCAATGTTCGGTGATGGAATATAATAATAATAATGCAAAAGGAGATCAACTTTATAACAGTCAATTTTAGAATTTAAGAACTGATTCACGAGTGTGAATTTGAACTGAATCCTACATTAAGTTTGCCATATAATAGTGCAGCCCGATTCCAAGAGAATGACTCTTTTGAATCGGTTCCATGATTCTTATCGAATCAAAAGCATACAACGCGGCAAATAACTCTTAAAAGTCGACTTGTTTTTTTAAGTGAATCATTCAAAATGATTCAGACGTTTGAATCAGTCTGAGGGATCATACGAATGAACTCACTGGACCTTTCATCCTTTCATTAAGTTACAGTCATGTTCAGTGATAGAATATAATAAAAATAATAATGTAAAAGAAGATAAAACTAACACAAACAGTATATAACATTTAGTCAATTTAAGAACTGAGTCACGAGTGTGAATTTGAACTGAATTGGCGAAATCCTACATTAGCCTAAGTTCACCATGCAGTGCAGCCCGATTACAAAAGAAAAACTCTTTTGAATTGGTTCTTTTATTCTTACCGAATCAAAAGCATTCAGTGCAACAGATAACTCTTATGAGTCGACTCGTTTCTTTAAATGAATTATTCAAAAATATTCAGACGTTTGAATCAGTCTCAGCGATCATCTTCACTGGATATTTCATCAAGATACAATCACATTCAGATGAAGGAATATAATAATAATAATAATGTAAAAGGAGATAAAACTAACAGAAACAGTATGTAACAGTCAATTTTAGAATTTAATGAAGTGAGTCATGAGTGTCAATTTGAACTGAATTGGCCACATACAGTGCAACCCGATTTCAAGAGAATGACTCTTTTGAATCAGTTCTGTGATTCTTAGCGAATTAAAAGCATACAGCACAACAAATAACTATTATGAATCTACTTGTTTCTTTAAATGAGTCATTCAAACTGATTCAGACGTTCAAATCAGTCTGAGGGATCATGAGTGTGAATTTGAATTGAACTGGCTACATCATACTGTAAGTTAATTTGGAACTTTGATTTGACCGATTCATACTGACTCTATTGAACCGGTTCTTTTTGATGAATCAAAAACATACAACGCAACCAATAACCAGCACGAAAAAAAGAAAAACTCTGTGAGCCGGTCATTTAAATGAATCATTCACTAGTGCAGCCTGATTCCAAGAAAATAACTCTTTTGAATCGGTTCTTTGATTTTTGGTGCGCAACAATGTGTCGGCTTGGTTCTTTAAATGAATCATTCAAAAAGATTAAGATGTTTGAATCAGTCTGGTGCTTGTTTCTTTAAATAAATCAAAATCATATAGGGCAATCAGTAATCTGCGCAAAAATGAAAAAAATAAAAAAACTCTTGTGAGTTGGTGATTTAAATGAATCGTTCACTAGTGCAGCCCGATTTCAAGAGAATAACTCTTTCGAATCGGTTCTTTGATTCTTAATGAATCAAAGGCATACAGCGCAACAAATAACTCTTATGAGTCGACTCAGTTCTTTAAATGAATCATTCAGAAAGATGATCACAATCAAGTTCTGTGATGGAATATAAAAATAATAATGTAAAAAGATAAAAGTAACAGAAACATTATACAATGGTTAGTCAATTTTAAATTTTAAGAACTGAGTAATGAGTGTGAATTTGAATTGAATTGGCAACATCCTACTTAAGCTGAACTGGAACTTTGATTGGAGTGAACGCAACTTACGATTCACAATGACTCTTTTGAACCGGTTTGAATCAAAAACATATAGCGCAACCAATAACCAGCGCAAAAAAAACCTTTCGTGAGTCAGTCCTTTAAATGAATCATTTAAAAAGATTCAGGAGTTAGCTACCATTTGAAACTGACTGTACCCTGCAAAAATCAACATACAATCATTTTCAAGTCTGTATGTATTATTTATACCTGTATAGATACCCAAACGTATAAAAAGAGCTCTAGTTTGTAGTTGGCTATATTCTCTGCTGGAGATGTGTTAGTAGCCTATAACTTTTATTCATGAACAAGCCCAGACACAATCTGGAGGCTTTTTGAATTTCCTGCACTTATTTTAGGGAAAAGAATTAGTGGAATTCTGTGGAATAGATTTTAACACCAATAAATGAAGCTGACTATACAGCTAAAGCTGCAAGAATGAGTAGAATTTGAGCAATTCTATGGAAATCTGTGAAGAATTATGTGCGGGCCTGTCTGTACATACAGTATAAGGACAGAATGAGTGATTGGACACAGTACTTACAATCTGAGTTATGACTTTTTCCATGACATTCGTGTCTTGTAGATTATAGAGGAATTTGGAGGCTGGAGTACTGGCCAGCAGTCTCAGGTTTGCCGTATTGGACGGGTCGTTTGCGCTACGGGTGATGCCAATCGTAAAAACCTTCACTCCTTGGTTCTTTGCGTCAGCCATAGCAGAGAAGATATCAGGGTTTCTGGGATGAAAAGTCCCGTCTGTGAGGAGCAAGGCGATCTTGATGCTTTCCGGGCTCGATTCTTCCACAAATATCTTGGTCATGTTGGTGATGGCGTAGGTGGTGTAAGTGCCGTGGCCGATGTAGGCCATCGGTGCGATGCTGCTCTTGAAGTTGTCCGAGCCTTTCCACTGTTTGAGGGTCTGCTCGATAATGACGTGGCTGCTGTATTGAAGCAGGGCCGCTCTCCAGCTGAGTTTACGACCTGTGTCCAAGCGGATGCTCTGGAGGCCTTCTATAATGTCCATAGTGAACTTTTTCTCCTGCTGGTGGTTGTCCTTGGCCGTCTCAGAGCTGTCCAGCAGGAAGGCCAACTCTAGTCCGCAGTCCTCATCCAAGATGGCTGATGCCAGAGCAAGGGAAAAAAGGGAAAGAGCAGTGTTAAAGAAAGATTCAACTATTGTACAGTTGGCCAAATTCAGAATTTAAGAAATGACCCTGTAAGTAATTTATTGAGTTGCAGTTTAAAGAAACTCAACACAGTCAAACAACAAAGGAAATGCAATAGTCCACCATAAGTTTTTTTGACAAAACATAGATACACGATTAACTGTAACTAATTATGATATGTAGAACATGAGTCAACATATTTTTCTTTACTAAGTTTAATATTGTCATCAATTAACACAGCTATCAAAACCACAAAATGTTTTTACATTCTTTTCAGATTTATAAAAATTTTAAAAATGATATATAATATAATCAAAATTGATATGTAAGTATATAATATTTTATAAAACACTGAGTAAATTAGATATATTACATATATTTGGATAAAGTATACTATATAATATTTTATAATATACTGAGTAAATTAGATCTTTGTGAGAAATTAAAAGTGTTCTATTATTTTCTCTAAATTCAAAGTAAATTTATTAAAATAATTAATTCATAAAATATAACAGCCAATAAAATAATATGTGTGTGTTTCTGGAAATATTTAATATTTTGTGTATGATAACGTATAATGTATAAACAAAAAATATTTTATATACAATTATGAGTAAGTTAAATATTAGATATATTTAGTAAATTAGATAAATGAGCTGTATAATTGCAGTTAATTGCATTCAAAATAAAAGTTTTTGTTTACATTATAAAATATGTGTTTGTACTGTTTATTTATTATGTATATATAAATACACCCACATACATGTATTTATTCAGGATATATGTATATAGATAAAATTCATATATAAATATGAATATGTAAATACTTCTTAAATATATGTATGTGTTTTATAAAGTAAAAATGAATTTATTGAAATAAATAATTTATTTAGAAAATGTTTTTACATTCTTTTCAGATGATACAAATAAATATAAAAAATAATATATAATATTATCAAAATGTATATATAAATATATATTTCATTAAATATTGAATAAATATTAGATATACTACATATATTAAGTTTGATAAAATATACTATATAATATTTTTTCGTAATGTATATGGAGTAAATTAGATAATTGTGGTAAATTAAAAGTGTTGTATTATGTTCCATAAATTAAGAGTGAATGTATTAAAATAATTAATAAAATATAATATTAATAATAATAAATAATAAATATAATAATAAAATAATAATAATAAATAATATGTGTGTGTTTCTGGAAATATCTAATATTTTGTGTGTATGATCACACATTTTGAACATGCATAATGTATAAAGAAAACAAATATTTATTAAATATTAAGTAAATTAGTTATATTCGATATACTAAGTAAATTAGATACAATATTTTATAAAATTTTGAGTAAATTATGTTTAGTATATATTTAGTAAATTAGATAAATTAGCTATATAATATATTTTAGTGCTGTCAAATCGATTAATCGTGATTAATCACATTAAAATAAGTTTGTGTTTTCATAAAATGTGTTTGTACTGTTTATTAATTATGTATTCACCTACATACATGTATATATTTAGGAAATATACTGTATGTAATATATATTTATATATAATATAAATATGTATAAATATAAATATGTGTGTATATATATATATATATATATATAGTAAACACAGTACAAAAACATATTTAAAGTATATTTTATAAAAAAAATTGAGTAAATTAGATGTATTAATATGATACCAAATAAGAAAATAATTAAAAACAATTAAAAACTTGACTGACAGCAGCAGTATGCATTTCTTTGCATGTAATTTTATTTTTCATACTTGATTAAATTTTAATTCTGCATCCTATTTAACCTCAGTTCAAGTCTGTTCTCAATAGTGCTCAGCCCTGCCATCTATCTGGCTATTTATCTGTCTACATTTCTTTTAAAAGTATACATTATTCCGGAATGTTTCAGAAAATATCAATGCTGTCTCCTAATGATCCTTTTTGGACTAAAGTAGCAATGCAATCTGTCATCTGATCCTACTTTCAACACAGCAGCTCATCAGTCTTCATGTCACCGGTGACAAGACATGGCCTACCGGGTCTTATACAGATTTGAATAAATCATGTTCATGTTAGGAGAACTGAATGCCTCAGGGCTTCAAAATCACTATCCAGACACATCCTCCTCCTAGACCGTCTTTAAATATGCCTAGTATGTCCTAACATGACATTGCATGTTTTAAGGCATAAAACTAGCTTTATGTTTCTTAGACAGCATGAGATGCACTGATGGTGACCCATGAGTTTATAGCTCATACAGTAATAAATATCCTCATCAGGTTTCAAAAACAACCACATTTAGGGTTTAAAGTCAACAAATGCATTTGCAACTCATTTTAGCTTCATAATGTGGCGCAACCGAGTGAGGCAGGACATGCAATGAGAAAGCATGTAGGACGGGACTTGATTTTATGGATTGGCAATTGATTGGATCATGAAAATTGAGTAAAGAGGGTTTTAAAAACTAAAACATACCTACAATAGAGCAACTATTAATTTACGTGCATGCACACTAACAAAGAGACGCCTTACCTTGACCATCATGTTTCTGTCCTCTAGTCTTAACTCTTGTTGGCCCGGTTTTTTTCCTCATAGAAATCTTGAGCCCAAATGCTCAGCAAACCAAAATACAACAGAGACCAGCTCAACGTCTGAGCCATAACTGCCACTCCTGCAAAATCATAATATATAAGTATATTATTAGAGATTTGAAAAGAACACATACAGATCACATTTCACCCCAAAATCAAGATTTTGCATGATTGTTTGTGTAATTTTCTTTACTTTAATACATTACAAAACCATTTATAATAATGCACATTTGAAAAAATGGAGGAAGTAATGCTTAAATGTCATGAATGCAATGCAAAAAAAAAATATTTTTTTTTTCTCATTTTCTTAATGCAAAACATCATCTTTTTCTGCAAGATCACATTCATTGCCCAAATCTAGAGACAAAAATAAGACATTATATTTTGCATGAAGCCAAATAAGCTTATTTTAAGGTCATTGATTGTATATATAAATTTGGCAAGTGGAAAATGTCCTCAAAATATTATACAGTATTTACAGAACATGAAAGTATTTGTTGCATTATTTTACTGTGATTTCCTTTAGCTTAATACATTACAAAACATTTATAATGTAAAAATAAGCTTATTTTAAGGCCATTGATTGTATATATAAATTGGACATGTGGAAAATGTCCTCAAAATATTGTATAATAATATAATAGCTTTCATTAGTATGAAAAAGGTGGGAAAAAATACATTGACTTTTTTTAAGTATTTACAGAACATGAAAGTATTTGTTGCATTTTTTTACTGTGATTTCCCACATTACAAAACATTTATAATAATGCAAATGTAAAAAATAAGCCTATTTTAAGGACATTGATTGTATATATAAATTTGGCAAGTAAAAAATGTCCTCAAAATGTTACACAATAACATAATTTTCATTAGTGTGAAAGAAAGTGGAAAAAATACATTGATTTTTTTTTAAAGTATTTACAGAACATGAAAGTATTTGTTGCATTATTTTATTGTGATTTTCCTTACTTTCATGCATAACAAAACATAATATAATAACTTTCATTAGTGTGAAAAAATTTGGAAAATGTGTGGAAAATGTGGAAAAAATACATTGAAATTAAAAAAAGTATTTACAGAACATGAAAGCATTTGTTGCATTATTTTACTGTGATTTCCCTTACTTTCATGCATAACAAAACATTTATAATAATGCAAATTTTAAAAAATGCTTAAATGGCATGAAAATAATGTCACATGCAATACAAAAGATATTTTTTCATGCAAAACACTTTTTTTAATTTTATTTGTGAATTAATGCATTTCTTCTCAAATATGAATCAATAAACCATTAACATGTCTAAGGGCACAGAGAAAAAAAAATTCACAACTGATATTATTTTTTTGCACAAACCTGCTTGGCATGGACTATACATTATGGTAGTGCATTACCTTCCCTATAGATTTTATTACCCAACTAAAATGCAAGCTTAAAGACAGCAATAAAAGAAACGCTCATATTTTTATTAGATGTTGAATAGTGACTCACCTTTGGCAGCAAAGCCTCTTGCCACAAGCGAGCAGCGCAGGTGTGCAGCTCAGCGTTCCTCAGGTGACGTGTGAGCGAGAGAAGCAGATTCTGAAGTGAAGTGCGCTTCTGCCTGAGTCAACAGAAGTAGACGGCGTCCTCAGGCTGTGTCTGCGACTGTCACGGCCCTTTTCCCACCCACTTTTAAGGGGAGGAGGACCCACCGACCTCTTTAGTAGTATTGTATATCTCCCCTCAAGACTGGAGAGAGAGTGAAGCGAAACGCGTAGTGCAATAAGCACTATAGATGTGTCTCATGTACTGTTTCCAATTATTTCTTTTTAGAAAAATCCACTCAAAAGCGATTTATGTGCTTGAATTGCACTTAAAATGTTTACAAAGTTTTTGGACAGTAAGATTTTTAATCTTTTTTAAAGTCTCTTCTGCTCACCAAGCCTGCATTTATTTGATTCAAAGTACAGCAAAAACTGTAAAATTTTGAAATATTTTTACTATTTTAAATAACTGTTTTTATTTGAATATATTTTAAAATGTAATTTTTAAATAGTAAAAATATTTCAAAATTTTACTGTTTTTGCTGTGCTTTGGATTAAATAAATACATGCTTGGCGAGCAGAAAATACTTTTTTTTTTAAAAACATTTAAAAGCTTTTGACTGGTAGTATATATTGCTTATTCCACTGCTTTTTAGCGCTTTTTTGGCTGAATAAATGTGATTGTTTTCACAATTAACAGATTTATGCTGATTCTAAGCAAATTATATTTAGTGCATTTTGAAAATATGATAACTGAAATAAAATCAAATATGCAAATTGTTAATAAACTATGCCATGAAATCTTAACTGTTTAATTTAACTGACAAATATCATCACATTAAGTTTTTTAGTTAATGGTAAAACTGTGTAATCCAAACAGATGGCAATTTTATGTGCATCTTAAATATGAGCTTAAATATTATATTCATTAGTTCATTAGTTCATAGAATTAATGCACATCCAAATCACTGTTTTTTATGAAACTCAAATGCTGAACTTCAGACACAAAGCTGCAGTATGATTTCAGAAGACTTCAGAAGTCTAAATATGGATTACTTTTATGATTTTGTGCTGCTTTTGGATCCAAATAGTTCATCATGAACTGCCATTGTGAAGTGAATTTGAAAAGATATGTGGATGTACAGACACTGACAGAACTATTCTGCTGATCTACTACTACTGGGCTTTTATGCCACAAGACAGAGTTAAGATATACGAGACCGGGCAAACAAAGGGGAATATGGGTGGAGTTAGTTTTACAAGTCTTTAGTCTTTCTTCAGACATTCCACAGGATGCTACGGTGGTTGTCATGGTGATCAGAGGGCCTGACCTCATCTAGTCTTTTCTTTAGCATTGTCTCGTCCCTCTGTCCTGGTCATCAGGGTGTTGTACGGGCCTAAAATACGACCACAATGTGAAGCGAGATCGTCCCTGCAGTTCTGAAAGAAATACTAAGGTGTTTCCACAAAAATCTGGTATATACACTACCGTTCAAAAGTTTGAGTCTAGTTTAAGTCTGTTTTGTTCACCAAGGCTGCATTTATTTGATTAAAAATACAGTGAAAATAGTAATATTGTGATATATTATTACAATTTAAAATTGCTGTTTTAAATGTGAATATATTTTAAAATAGAATTTATTTCTGCGATGCAAAGCTGAATTTTCAGTATCATTACTCCAGATTTCAGTATCACATGATCCTTCAGAAATCATTCTAATATGCTGATTTGCTGCTTAAGAAACACAACCAAGTTAAAAAGAACAACATTTTTTTTGCAGTTGAATGTTTTGTAGCATTATAAATGTCTTGACTGCCACTTTTGATGAAGCATTGAAAGTATTTCTTTCAAAAAAAAAAAAGAAAAAATGCATGGCTTCAAGCACTATTTGATTAAAGACTAACAAATTAGAAACAGATGTTCACTAAATAGTCACATGTACTATTAATAATAATGAGAATATACTAAAGTAGCAGAATGGCAACAAAACAGAAAAGAGGAATGTTTTCACAGTTTCTATATTTGGGGCATTTTTAGCACTTTTGGTGGCATTTCACCCCCCGAGTCCTGGTTAGTTTCTGACCCGGGTGTGAGCGTATGCGACCTGTGACCCAAATGCAAGTATGGTACAAGTGTTTGCATGTCCAGAAGCTGAGGCTCTTTTCTTCAGCTGTGCTGTGGGTCACAGGGATTTCAGTTTCAGACTCCGCAGGCTATGACTGACACTCTGGAATGCTTTGTTTCTGCAACAGCATATTTTACCCTCTCAGTACCACCTATAAACCAATAACTAAGGATTATGGTACCAGAAAATGAATGTATAAGAAATCAGAAATAAAATCTCTTTATTAAATGATTAAATGGAGAGCAGAAACTTCTTTCTTCTCAGATGTTCTCCTATGAAAAGACATTTTTACATTTTTAATCTTTAGAAATATTCTTTAAATTTAGTCAGTATTCCATCATGTCATATTCATTCATTTTAATCAGTTTTACTTGACTGGTGTCTGTTTTTAGTCAAAGTAAATAACATATTCCCAGCTAACAATGAACATTCTTAGAATTTTGGCAAGATTCTCTCAAAGATTTGAACAACGTTCTTCCAGTAACATTAATAGAATGTTCATTCAAAGTTGTTTGGTCTTTAAAGGAGTTGTTCACTTCCAGAACAAAAATTTACAGATAATTTACTCACCTCTTTGTCATCATTTCTTTCTTCAGTTATAAAGACGTTATGTTTCTTGAGAAAAACATTCCAGAATTTTTCTCCATATAGTGGACTTCAAATGGTGCCCCCAAGTTTGAACTTTTAAAATTCAGTTTCAATGCAGCTTTAAAAGGCTCTAAACAATCCCAGCCAAGGATGAAGGGTCTTATCTAGGAAAACGATCTGTCGTTTTCGAACCAAATTGACAATTTATATACTTTTTAACCTCAAATGCCCAGCTTGTCTGTTCTTTGCAACGCCCTTGCTTAGTCTGTAATCCAGGTCAATACAGTTAGGGTATGTTGAAAAACTCCCATCTCATTTTCTCCTCCAACTTCAAAATCATCGCTGTTTTACCTTTTGTAAAGGGCGTTTGATCTTCTTTGCATGTTCGCTTTGTAAACACTGGGTCATTACTTCTGCAGCGATGTAGGACAATTTTGAGGTTGGAGAGGAAAACGAGACGGGAGATTTTTTTTCGACATACCCTAACTGTATCGACCCAGAATACACAGACTACATATGCGCTTCACAGAAAATAGATAGTTTCGCCAGATTAGACCCTTCTTCCTCGGCTGGGATCATTTAGAGCCATTTGAAGCTGCATTTAACTGCATTTTGGAAGTTCAAACTTGAAGGCACCATTGAAGTCCATTATATGGAGATAATTCCTTAAATGTTTTCCTCAAAAACATTATTTTTTATTGACTAAAGAAAGAAAGACATGAACATCTTCGATGACAAGGGAGTGAGTAAATTATCTGTAAATGTTTGTTCTGGAAGTGAACTTCTCCTTTAATAATGTTCTCAGGTCGGCTCCAATAGCCTCGTGGTTAGCGTGCTGACATATAGCGCTGTTGTGCTGCAGGTGTCCCGAGTTCAAATGCTGTCAGAATAAAGTCTTAATTCTGAAAAAATAAAGTAAAAATTGCGAGTCATAAGCTCACAATTTTAAGAAATAAAGTTGCAATTCTGAGAAATTTACTTTTTTTCTCAGAATTGCTTATATCTCCCAATTCTGACTTTATAACTCACAATTGCAAGTTTATATCATGCAATTTTAAGAAAAGACTTTATTTCCAGCAATTCTGAGTTTATATCTCGCAATTCTGACTTTATAGCTAGCAATTGAAAGTTTATGTCTCACATTTCTGAGAAACAAAGTCAGTATTGTATGTTTATATCACGCAGTTCTAAGAAGAAAAATCAAAATTGTGAGATAAAATGTCACAATAACATTTTTTTATTTTTTATTTAGTGGCGGAAACAGGCTTGCAAGTTTATGTCTCGCAAATCTGACTTCATTTCTCAGCTTCCATACACAAGTGGACTTTAAGTGATCTGATTATTTTAATAATCATATTCATCCTAGATTTTTCTTCCTAAAAACATTCCATATATTTATAATTATAATAAAAAGAATAATTGTTGTCAAATATTTCAACTCATCTATCATTGAGGGAAAAGAATGTTTGGAATTTTCACAAAATAATTCCAAACAAGCAAACCTGTCATCAGTTTAATGAAATGTTTTACATTTACTAATAAAACCTTTTTCTCAAATGTAAGGTCAAACAATTTTCTAATCTTAATGGGATTGAGGCAATCCTAAAGGTGCAGCTCAGCAACAAATTATGCACTTCTCTCAGAAGAATGACTAAATCAAGTAAAGGCATGCAGCAGCACTCAGTAACTGCTCTGCTCTTTCCATTGTCTAAAATCCCAGCTGTGGTAGGAATGAACAGCGACACTGGAATGGTGTTTCTGTAATAATAAGCATCAAAGGTGAGGAAACGACCCAGCGATTGGTCAGGTGAGAGTCTGGGCGAAAGTGCAGCTGCTGGGGCGTGGCTTCAGCTGTGGGCGGAGCCAGAAGACATTTGTGGTGGGAGTTTACCAGACTCCAGAGATACAAGTTCAGGCAGCTGTCATTTTGAGAGGTGGTCTGGTGTCATCACGTTTCAGTTTGCAATTCAAGCTCCATTATCCACGTATTTTTCAACACAGAAGCAAGCTATTTACTGTGAATGTGCGAGACGTCAGATTCATTAGCTGCTATAGATTAAATAAATGGAATAACTGCACTATGTGTTTATGATTATGAGAAGATACTAAAATAATATAATAAAAAGTACCAAGCAGCATAACGGATGTTTTTATACAGCTAACATAACCGGAAGCAGCTGACACCGGAAGCCTCGCACATTCCAGCTACGTTCACGTTATGTCAGAAATGGAATTACTATAATTATGAGTTTCCAACTAGTAAAAAGTGGCACATCTTTGTCAGACTCATAATTACAAGTTGGAAACTCGGAAATAGTGGCAGCTTGAACAATTAAAGGAGGAAACAAGGACAGAAATGGGAAGAAGTCTTGCTCTCCAAAGCTGCATTTATTTAATCAAAAAATACAGTAATGTTGTGAAATATTATTACAACTTAAAATTAATGTTTTATATTTAAATATTCTAAAATGTAATTTATTCCTGTGATGCAAAGCTGAATTTTCTCACTGTCTTCAGTGTCACATGATCCTTCACAAATCATCCTAATATGCTGATGCTCAATAAAATTTCCAGATCTAAAACTTAAATACAATAACATTTTAATTAAAAAAAAAAAAAAACATCATGAAGGAGAGCCAGTGACTATGTAAGTTGCCAATGAAAAAAAGGTTATTGTGTTTGTATCTCACAATTGACTTTTTTCTCAGAATTGTGATATAAACTTGCAGTTCCGAGAAAAAAAAAGTTACAATTTTGTGATATAAACTCTTTATATCTCACAATTCTGACCTTTTTTCTCAGAATTGTGATATAAATTCGCAATTCTAAGAAAAAAGTCAGAATTGTATGTTTATATCATGCAATTCTGACCTTTTTTCTCAGAAATGTGACATAAACTCACAATTCTGAGAAAAAAGTCATAATTGTGAAATATAAACTCTCAGTTCTGAGAAAAAAAGTCAGAATTGCGAGTTTATAACATGTAATTCTGACTTAACTTCTTAGGATTGCCAGTTTATATATTGCAATTCTGACTTTTTTTTCAGAATTGTGATATAAACTTGCAATTCTGAGAAAAAAGTCAGAATTGCAAGTTTATATTGCACAATTCTGACTTTATAGCTAGCAATTGAAAGTTTATGTCTCACATTTCTGAGAAGTCAGTATTGTATGTTTATATCACGCAGTTCTAAGAAGAAAAATCAAAATTGTGAGATAAAATGTCACAATAACATTTTTTTATTTTTTATTTAGTGGCGGAAACAGGCTTGCAAGTTTATGTCTCGCAAATCTGACTTCATTTCTCAGCTTCCATACACAAGTGGACTTTAAGTGATCTGATTATTTTAATAATCATATTCATCCTAGATTTTTCTTCCTAAAAACATTCCATATATTTATAATTATAATAAAAAGAATAATTGTTGTCAAATATTTCAACTCATCTATCATTGAGGGAAAAGAATGTTTGGAATTTTCACAAAATAATTCCAAACAAGAAAACCTGTCATCAGTTTAATGAAATGTATCGCAATTCTGACTTTATAACTCGCAATTGTGCGTTTACCGGTATATCTCAAAAAAGTCATAATTGCGAGATGTAAACTCGCAATTCAGTTGCGAGAAAGTCAGTTCGCATAAAGGGCATCGCAGCACCATTTGGCAATACTTTGCCATCAGACAATCATTTCTTTTGATTCTGGACTAAAATGTGACCTGGACACAGCTACCAGCTTAAAACGACTTGGTTTGCTGTTCTGCAAAACCAACCATCAGACCAATTAGGATTTGCCATACAATTAATGCTCTTGCATTCACAGGTGGAGAAACATAAACAATTACAACAAACTTTTCATTTTGTTTTTATTTATACTCGAAACGCTTTACATATCATCTAAAATAAATGATCTTAACAGTCAAGTCCTTTCTACATCAGTGTGTTTGCAAAGAATCACAACATAGAAAAAACAAAAGAGGTCACAGAAACAGTCATTCACACCATTCCAGTGATTCCCATATAAGGCAATTCCCATATTCGCAGCACTTCTGAGGAAAAAGATTGTCATGGCAATGGGGCGATGAACCGCTGACCAGGTCAAATGCAATCAAAGGGCAGGTGCACTGGTCAGTTATGGCACGGACGCAAACTTGCCTCAACTCGATGAGATGCATGAAATGGTTACACAGACAACGGCGACGTGCAGTTACGAGAACACAAAGGAATCCAGCATTTTGACCGCAACCTCACAGTCATTAAAAACTCACACAGATGATATAAGGACTAACATACCTAACCTTAAAGGTTAAAGATCTGAGCTAGTTCTCGGGTTCACACCCTAGAAGGACCATCGTTTCTGAAGAAGAAAAGGCTCTGCTACATGACTACATATCGTTGATTTAGGACTAAAATATTTAATCAGTAAATGCAATGAAAACATCTTTAACTAGTTAACTCAAGACTAACATGCTATCAGGTGCGAACATCTATAAATCCATCCAGATGTTCTATTCTATAAAACATTTATACAGATGCAGACCAGATGACCACTATACAATTACACTAACTACCTGTTATTTGCCCACAAATTAGTTCAAGAATGACACTAAAATTACTACACTAAAAATTACAAAGATTAGCAAAATACTGTCATTTTATGCCATATGTTCATTTGTAAATGCAGAAGACATGCTGTTGTTACCTGGACAGAAACACAGTTCATTCTGTTATACCAATGCATGAAGGAATACATGGTGAACTAATGCATGACCTAAAGTGCTGGAAGGAACTGGAACTAGAACTGGAAGATGAGCATTGCATTTCTAATTGCTATATGGCTTGAGAGCTTTTACTAACACAGTTGAATGGTTTTATCTTCTCAGGAACGAGGCTACATACAGAACAGTCCAATTTATTGCATATACAAATGAGCATTAGATAGAGCTGTCACGATGATTCAGTTCTGACTGGTCATACAAATAGTGGTGATTTGTCAATTCAATCTGTTTTTTAAATGCCTGGAATAATGCAAATGCATTTCTTTCTTTTGAAGAACACAAAAGAAGATATTTTGAAGAACGACGCAGTCCAAACACCACTGGAGCCTATTCATTTTCATTGTATGGACAAAAAAAACCAAAAGGGTGAGTAAATAATGGCAGACTTTTATTGTATTTCTTTTAGTTAATTACAAGGTTTCTGCAGGTCTTCCACAAATTAAATCTTTAAAAAGGTCTTAAATCTGAACAGAAAGTCTTAAAATTATGGCAACAAATGTTGCATGTTGCACAGTTTTCCAGTGCAAATATCTAAACATTCTTAAATCTGTACATATAAAGTCTTGTCAAGCGAGTTCATACTTAAAACATGAACAAATATGTCAATGTGGAATGAAAACTTGTTTTCCCTTTAAATTACAAAAGTTTGGGAACAGTAAGATTTTTAATGGGTTTTTTTAAGTCTCTTATGCTCATCAAAGTTCCATTCATTTGATTAAAAATACAGAAAAAATAGTAATATTGTTTTCTATTTGAATATACTTTAAAATAGAATTTATTCCTGTGATGCAAAGCTGAATTTTCACCATCATTACTCCAGTCTTCATTGTCACATGGTCCTTCAGAAATCATTCTAATATGCTGATTTATTATCAATGTTAGAAACATTGTGCTGCTTAATATTTTTTGGAACCTCTTATACTTTTTTCAGGACTCTTTGATGAATAAAACATTAAAAAGAACAGCATTTATTCAAAACAGAAATCTTAATAAGTGTAAGTCTTTACTATCATTTTTTATCAACAACACATCCTTGCTGAATAAAAGTATTAATTTCTTTCAAAGAATGAAAGAAAGAAAAAATATACTGACCCCAAACTTTAAACGATAGTGTTTTTTGTTGCAAAAGATTTCTATTCTAAATAATTGCTATTCTTTTTAACATTTTATTCATCAGAAAATCCTTAAAAAAGTATCACAGATATTAAACTGCTTCCAACATTAATAATAAATCAGCATATTAGAATGATTTATAAAGGATCATGTGACACTGAAGACTAGAGTAATGATGCTGAAAATTCAGATTTGGACCACAGGAATAAATTACATTTTAAAGTATATTAAAATAGAAAACCTCTATTTTTGATTGCAATAATATTTCACAATATTACAGTTTTTTTCTGTATTTTTAATTAAATAAAAACAGCCTTGATTTAATCATTTAAAACATTACAAATCGTACTGATCCCAAACGGCAGTATATGTTGATTTTTCTAAGCCCACTGGCAGATGCTTGTTTGTTTTAATCATAAACTCACTTAATTGTAATCAATTTATTATAAAACAAGACATTTTGTCATTTTGCTTCATTGTATCTTGATTTAAGAATCTTTAAAGAGTAGTATTGGGAGTTATATTTTCAAACTTTGAAGTGTTGCTAATACAAGACATTTGCATTCCGAGACCATATTGATATATTGTGTTCCATTTAAATTATTCCTTAAATTTTCTTTACTTGGTCTTAAAGAGGTCATCGGATGCCCATTGAGTTGATATGATTCTTTAGGGTCTTAATGAAAAGTCTATAACATGCTTTGGTTAAAATTTCTCAATGGTAGTGTAAAAAAACACCTTTTTACCTTGCTAAAATCAGCTCTGCATAAATCATCCTGTTCTGGTCGATGTTGCTTTAAATGTTAATGAGCCCTGCAGCTCACTGAAGGCGGGTCTAAGGCAAGACGGCCTTGTCAATCAACTGTCGTGGGAGCTGCCTTTGTCAGTGTGTTGTCACACAGACAAGACGCTGAGAATGGCTTGATTTGAAAAAGGGGAAATTATTTTTACAGATTAAATAAAAAACCACTGGGTGGATTTTTATCATTATAGGGTGGTTGTGTACACACTGCCAACACACATTAATGTTCAAACAACACGTAAAAGTGAACTTTGCATCCGATGACCCCTTTAAAAGACATTGTATATAAAACCTGCAGAAACCATGAATTATCTGATAACCATCATATGATATAATCATCTTGGTTGGAGAGAGACAAAAAAGTTTTTAGTTTTAAGATATAAAATTTCAAAACCTTCTGAATTTGCAAATGAGTTAAAAAAATCTCTTAGTTGAAAGGCAATTTTTTACTTAAATTTAAAGCTCACAATAATCAGATTTTAATTAATCATAATCAGGTGATTTTCTAGTAATGATGACAGAGCCTGAAAAAATGCTCATTTTTATTTAAAAATCACAGTTTATCCAAAACAATCTATTTGCAAACTATCAAACTCACCTTTCCCCTCCTGAAATACTTTAAACTGCCCCCTACTGGCGGAAGACATTCTCTTAAGAAAAATCTCATTTCATTCTTGCCTTCTGGTTCACTATATACAACCACTCCATGAGCCATGATGCGATGAGCCAGCTCAGCTGTCAGATGAGAAAGTGAATGGTAGAAACACGCATGGAATGGGATGGATGGCTCAGATGACCATGTGGCGAAGTTTGCAGTTTAACTCCTTCTCCCTTTCAAGCAGTTCACTGCTGTGCTTTTTAAATGCCTCAAACTCCTAAAAATGTGATATGTAAAAACATTGATATGCCACTATGACCAGCATGTCCAATATTCATACTGGTTTTCTTTTAACAGACCTTTTTCAACTCATTGCAGGTGTCCTCTGCCCTCTCTAAGGCGTCCTGTAGTTCCTTCACTCTTAATTCACTGTTCACAGCTGCTGCTTCCTTTTCAAACCTGAATGAGAAAGACAATCTAAGCAAATAATGCATTATTTTATGGACAATGATCATTTCATGCGTGGGTGGAAACTCAGTCCTGAAGTGTATTGGTTTATTGCAAATGAATAGATCATTCACATTTACCCTATATATTATGTTCTTTCTACCTTTATATCTTATGGAGACATACTTTCTTGAGCCTGACAGTGCCTTTAATAAACATAGCATGTGTTATTCATACAAAAAGTGTAGTGTTTATGCATACCTGTTCTCTGCGTCTAGTCTGCCGTTCTCAGCTTCCTGTCTTTTCCGCTCCAGCTCTTGAATTTCAGCTTGCTTGTCCTGTAAAACATGGCAGTGGAATCAATACAGCTCCATCTGAAAACAAACCGTAATGGAACTGATAATTATACATTCTCTTTTTCGCAGACGTGTCTTGGTTTTTGTGTTGAAGTCCAGGTTTTGGCTTTGTTTTGCTACTGGTTTCATTCTTGCTGGAAGTTATGAATGGAAAGTAATTTGACCAATTGCATACAAACATTGTACATAATCGACCAGTCGTAGCATGCAAGAAGCTGCAATCTATAGAGAACGGTCAAAGTTGCAATGCAAATTCATATACGTATAATGTATGAGGACTGTAGAGAGCATATCAATAGGCAAACAAAGCCAAAACCTGGACATTTTAGGCAATTTAGAAATTCGGGCAAGGATATGTCTGTGAAATCTAAACATTTGTTTCATTGCTCACCAGTATAATTTTCCCACGCTGCATTGAGAGATCAATAAGCTCATCCTTTTCCTTAATGAGTTTCTCCAGTCTTTCTTGAGTGTCTGTCTCTCTCATTGATTCTTTTTCCTGAGTTTGTCTTAATTTGAGATCCAACTCTGTTGGAAGGAAATGTGAGAGGTGTTTAATAGTGTGCAAGTAACAACTGGATGACTACACAAATTTAAAGACATTTGTTCATGCTTAGCATTAGTCCACGTCTTCTCAACTAGTTTTGTTTCAGGACATTCACATAATTTTCATTACTTTAAATACAATAAACTCCAACTAAAATAACATTTTAAAAATACTTAAACTTTTTTGGAACATTTCTCATTTTCATTTAGTTTCATGCACTTATCTAAATATATCTAAAACCAAAACTGAAATAAAAACTATACAGACATTAAAAACTAAAACAAATAAACTACCAGTCGAATGTTTTAGGACAGTAAGATTTTTTTTTATGTTTTTTAAAGAAGTCTCTTCTGCTGACCAAGCCTGCATTTATTTGATCCAAAGTACGGCAAAAAAAGTAAAATTGTAAAATATTTTTACTATTTAAAATATATATTTTAAAATGTAATATATTCCTGTGATTTCAAAGCTGAATTTTTAGCATCATTACTCCAGTCACATGGTCCTTCTGAAATCATTCTGATATTTTGATTTGGTGCTCAAAAACATTTACTATTATTATTATTATTATTATTATTATTATTATTATTATTTATATATTATTATTATGTTTAAAAAAAAACAGCTGAGTAGAATTTTTTTCATCGTTTCTTTGTTGAATAGAAAGAGCAGAAGAACAGCATTTATCTAAAATAGACATCTTTATCAGATGTCTTTATCATCACTTTTGTAAATAAAAGTATTAATTTCTATCATTCATCAATGTACTCAACTGTTTTAAATATTGATAATAATAATAATAATAATAATAAATGTTTCTTAAACAGCAAATCAGCATATTATAATGTTTTCTGAAGGATCAAGTGAAAACTGGAGTAATGATGCTGAAAATTCAGCTTTGATCGCAGGAATAAATTACATTTTCAAATATATTCAAATAGAAAGCGGTTATTTTAAATAGATAAATATTTCACAATTTTACTGCTTTTGCTCTGTTTTTGGATCAAATAAACGCAGGCTTGGTGAGCAAAAGAGTTCTTTAAAAACAATAAAAATCTTACTGTCCAAAAACTTTTGACTAGTAGTGTAAATTAGCAAAAACACACGACTAAAACTTAAACTAAAATGAGAACGGAATAAGTAACAAATTAAAAAAATAAAAAAACTATAATAATATCTCAACAATACTACAATAACTCTGAACCTAAAACGTATTGCAGTACCAAATTGTGTACTGCAATATCAAAACTGTTTAGCATACAAAAGTGAACAAAAATGTCCTTAAAAATAAACATTAAAATACATTTATAGTTCAATTTAAACCAAAACCCTCTATAGTTTATTTATTGTACAATGTTTGATGCTATCAAAAAATATTTCTCTTTTCTCTCATAATGTTTTCTTTTTGATAAGAAGCAGATATGCACAATTACTTTGCTATGTGAACTTATACTATGCTTGTGCATTTTAAATATTTGCATTTATTGTTTGTTTGTTTTTTTCAATCAGAACAGACCTGCAGCAGTTGAGAACCACCTTTTAAAAATGCCATTGAAATGTTATTTCAAGAATAGTTTGTTATTATAGTTTGGTTTTGGTAAAATATTAAATATATACCTGCACACATCTCTACAGCATTCTTCAATTGTTTTTGAGTGTCGCTCAATTCATTCTTCAAAGACGCCTCTTTGATCTGATGGAGGTTGATCAGTTCTTTTAGTTTAATCTGGAAACCTGTTGTTTTCTCCCTGTAGGGATCATAAAGATTAATGGCAAATGTACTTGAAGTATTTTACTTATTTCACTGAATTATATCAAGTACACAGTGAACGTCCACCTTTTCAGTTCTGGAACTATTTTTCCCCATTCATTTTCTCCATATGCATTTTTAAAAATGAATCCGTTCTCTCTTCAGTCTTATGAATATCTGTGTTAGTGTATATTTATAATTAAGCATATTTAAATGATGTTATCATCAAAAATGTATATCTCTATGGAGACCAATGAGGTTTTAACTTCCAGAACAGACTGTAACCGAGAACTGTTCCTTACTGATACTCTGTTTCTAGTATCTTGTGTTGCTCTGCCAATTCCTTGAGCTCTTGAGTCAGTTTGAGGATGGTCTTCTCTTTTTCTTGCACTTGCTGACTGAAAAGCGTTTCGTTTTCCTTCCTGAGTCTCTCGTTCTCTTGCTCCAGCTTTGCATTCTGGCTCTTGTACTCGTTCTTGAAGTTGATCAGCTCTCTGTGGTTGGAGGCCAGGTGCATGAATCTCTGCTCCAGCAGTTCGGATTTCTTCCTCTCGTTCTCCAGCTCCAGCTGCACATTGGCTCTCAGGTTCTCCAGCTCTGCATTGATCTTCTCCAGAGCCTGACAGCGCAGAAGCATCTCGTCTGCTCTCTGCTTCAGGATGCAGATGAGAGTGGACTGCTCGTCGATTCTTGATCGCAGCACTTCTGCCTCTGTTCTTTCTTCCTGGGAGAGACTTCTGAGCTTTTCCAGGGCTTGGTGCACATCGTCCATATCCTTATAGGAAAGATTAAGACCCAGGGTTAACTGAAATGCTACTTTGAGAGATGCATGAGATGCACAGTTGTCTCTAGATGGGTTTTTAATGCCTAATACTGAAATTTAGGGAACAAAAAAACTGTCCAATAGCTGATACAATTGCCAGTATGACACAATTTAAGGAATAGTTCACCCAAAAATGAAATTTTGCTGAAAATTTACTCATCCAAGATTCATCCGAGATGCATCAGGTCAGAACAGATCTGGAGGAATTTAGCATTACATCACTTGCTTTGCTTGTTAACAGTGCTTGATCTGTGCATATTTCTCACCTGATTCAGACAAGACAACTTTTTCCACTAGAGGAAGCAATATTATGGATAGAGGACTCTCTATCCACTATTTTAGCTGTAAGCACCAGTTTGAAGTTAAAAATGTTTTAATGGTGTATTTGTTTCAGAGAAACATGCACATGATCATTTCACAAGATGTTAACTGATGGCCTGGAGTGGTGTGAATTACTTGTGGATTATTGTGCTGTTTTTATCAGCTCTCATTCTGACGGCACCCATTCACTCCAGAGGATCTGCTGGTGAGCAAGTGATGTAATGCTGCATTTCCCCAAACTCATCTACATCTTAGATGTCCTGAGGGTGAGTACATTTTCAGCCAATTTTCATCTTTGGGTGACCTATTTCTTAAACTAGTCTAACACATGCAATGTGTGCAAAATTGCTGAATTTAAATGACATTAAATAACACTTTTTATTACAATATTTACATAAAATTCACTCAAAAATATTTGAAAATCATTTAGAAAATATTTGAATATCTGCGCACTGATAAAGCTGTTGGCAGAACTACTCAAAATGGCCAAATATGTGACTCTGGACCACAAATCCAGTCTTAAGTAGCACGGGTATATTTGTAGCAAAAGACAAAAATACATTGTATGGTTCAAAATTATTGATTTTCCTTTTATGCCAAAAATCATTAGGATATTAAGGAAAGATCATGTTCCATGAAGATATTTTGTAAATGTCCTACTGTAAATATATCAAGACTTAATTTTTGATTAGCAATATGCATTGCTAAGAACTTAATTTGGACAACTTTAAAGGTGATTTTCTCAATATTTTATTTTATTTTTTTGCACCCTCAGATTCCAGATTTTCAAATATTGTCCTATCCTAACAAACCATACATCAATATAAAGCTTATTCATTCAGCTTTCAGATGATGTATAAATCTCAATTTAAAAAAAAATTGACCCTTATGACTGGTTTTGTGGTCCAGGGTCACATATGATGACATATAAGTCTATCACTCTAATTAAACAAGTCTACACACTTTAATTAAAAAAAAAATCATCAAACGTGCTGTCATTTACAGTACAACTGAAAAGCCAGCTATAGTAAAATAAATAATAATTTGTCTCAAAGTCTTAAATTACAATATTTTTTTCTAAATCCTCCAAACAAAAACTTTAATGTCATCATATTACTTGAATAGCTTTTAGGTAAACTACACAGTGGCAAATGCTTCCCTATGTAATAAAAATATCCAAGTATTCACATGGATTTTTAATTAAAAGCCCTTATTAAGCCCTTACTACATTTTATACAGTGTACAGCCTAATATACTTACATTTTAAAAGAGAAACTTGAATAAACATAAAACATAACCTTAGTGTATTTTTAGGGATGCACCAACACTACTTGTAACTTGTCATCTCTTTTTAATGGAGTACAAATCAGTTGCAGGAGTAGCTGCAGATTTATTTTGTTTTGTTTTCATTTTTTATGGATGTATTTTCAGGTAAAATTAGGCAAAAAGGAAAATAGGGCTTTGGCTCCACCTTTCTGCCACTCCAGCAGGAAATGGGACTGTACCATTTCAGTCAGAAGGGAGGGTCACATCATTTTGCAATAATTTTGATGTTTCACCTGTATATTAGTTTAGTTATAAATATGTATGCTCATTTAAAAAATTATTGGTGGTATCATTCAGAGGTTTGTCTTTGTTTAGGTTTCATTACTAAATGTTATTTTTAATACTCACCTTCCACGCTTTTGGCAGAGTCAGGTATTTATCCTGTTTATGATTTTTAAAATTATTTTTTAATAATATTATTTTTTGATTTAGTAACTGCTCATCAGTGATAGGGCCTCTATTTAATTTTAGAGGCATTACAATCATATCTTTTTGCCAGTTCTCAAGAATTTACTTATTTTCTCAAGGTTATTTATTTATTTTTTGCAAAACTCTTTTCATCCACACTTTAAAAAAAAAAAAAAAAAAAAAAACAGGTAAAAAATACAATTCCCTTCTTTTCTGAACTACTTGTGACCTCAGCTCACCTGGTCTGCTCCATTACACAAGTAACCGCAGTAAAACCACACTGAATACACAAGGCAAGCAAGGAAGAGTCTAGTATACTCTAATGGCAGATTTGATCTGTGATCAGTGTTTTCAGAACTAGGGTATTTTTGTAAGTTACACTTTTTGCTTGCATTATGCAATTTCAGCCCATTGTGACAACTTACCCCATTCCTTGTGACAGTGTGACGCCACTGAGGCATGTTATGACAAACTCGATGCGTGTTATATCAACTGTATTGTTTATTTTTATTTCTTAAACAGTACCAGTGGAAATGTTGAAGGTGTGTTTCAACGATACTGAATTGGGAGGAAGTAACATAAATTAATTAAAAATATTAAATGGGGTAAAAATGTGACAACAAGCCCCGGTTTGTTTACCCTACTGGGAGATTAACGTTGTTGGTTTTAAAACTCACAAACTGCAAGTAACATATAACGCTTTAGATATTATAAAACAAAACTTTTACTTAAATCGAAAAATTATGCAAAATCTAAGTTCTAAAAATTAAATACTATTTATTAAATAATGCGCCACCAGTTGCTTTGTTATTGTTTGGATGAATTATGCATTAAAAACTACTATTTTTTTACAAGTGCAAAATCAAAACAGTCTGGTTGATCGATGCTGACAGGCAAACAGAGATCATGCGTGTCAGTTGCACAAATGGGCGTAAACAGTTTTGTATGAACATCACACGCTCTCCAACATACCTGTTTAGTGTCTTTGATCATCGTTTTGAGGTCTATTGGGATTTTCCGCGGAGATGTCATGTTGAATCTTGCAGGGCTGTGTTTTGCACAAACAATAAAATCGGGTTTCTTCACAAAGGCGCCTCGACCGCAATGAGCTGCAGTGATCCTACAGCTTGTGGCGATACAAAGTTTCCCCGGTTGCCCCTAGCAACAGCAAATTCAGTCGCGATTATTTTGCATATTTTTCCTCTTCGATAGACGACATTTGAAAATGCAATCCAGCATTTTATAAATCGACTAACATTTATGACACGCACTGTTAATCCAGATATTTCTCTTGTGTGTTTTCCCCCTTAGGTTAAACAGATTGGGATGAAAATGCAGGTGTAATGCTCGAAATCTACCACTAGGTGTCGCCACGACTCCTCTTTGGGTAATGAAGATACTGGCTCGAAGGTGGAGAATTGTTTTTACACATTTGCATTAGAAAAGTAAGAATAAAAAATTATTTTAGTTAGCATTAAGTTATAATCTACAGCTGTAGCTCTGTTCAAAAAAAAAAAAAAAAAAAATCAACAGAGTAGTTTTTACAGTCGGTCAGACTGAGAGGCTAGCCAAGATCTTCAAACCATCTTAGGCTGGTTTAAGATGTTTTATTCAGTGCGAGCTCTTTAATTATGAAGTAAGGATCACATTAAAGGTTCTGGACATAAATAGCTCACTTTAACACACATCAAATCTTTATGCAACTAGTTTTGGCCCAGAAAGATCACTTATTAGCTGAGCATGAGATCTTGAGTGACTCCTTATAGAAACTCACTGACCTTAAGTAACGCATTTAAAACCGTGTTTTGCATTATTTGACTCTGGCCTACTCAGCCTGTTGAAAACTTGCACTTGATATTGAGAATCAGAGAAGGTTGTGGGTTGCTATTAATAATGATTGAAAATATTAAGCCTTTTTTTTTTTTTGCTAATTGCAGTTATTATATATTGATATATGTATGTCGCCAATAGTGGCTGGTACATGTGTACTGGAACATAGTAGCTGGTTTCTAACTGGTTTAGGCTGGTCATTAACTGGTGAAAGCTGGTTATTACTGCTGACAATGATGTACACTTTGCTGACACAGTATTTCTCAAAACTGAGTACAAAAATCTTTGACTATTGACAAGGCTGTCATTATATTTTAAAAAATGACTCTAGGCTAAATGACTACTTCTCCTAATATTTCAGTCAGATACAAAGTTTAATCAAAACTTTGCCCAAAGTTACAGTCTGCAGTGCATTACTGATGAAGAGTATGGTAAGTTGGTTTTGATGTTGTTAAAACATAATGATTAACTTTTTAATAGTGCATTTTATTTGTATTTTTAAAACTTTAGTTTTTTACAGTGCATTCCATCGTTCAGTGTTAGTTTTTTTTTTTTTTAGATATGTTGATATGCCAACTACCCATATATGTATATATATTTATATGTATTTATATATATTTATATATATACATGGGATCAGTAAGATTTTTAATGTTTTTAATGTTTTCTGCACATCGAGGCTGAGTTTATTTGACTAAAAATACAGAAAAAACAGTAATATTGTGAAATACTATTGCAATTTAAAATAGTGGTTTTCTATTTTAATATACTTTAAAATAAAATTAATTCCTGTGATGCAAAGCTGAATTTTCAGAATCATTGCTCCAGTCTTCAGTGCCACATGATCCTTCAGAAATCATTCTAATATGCAGATTTATGATCACTGTTGGAAACAGTTGTGCTTTTTTTTTTCTTTTTTTTTTTGAACCTGTGATTCTTTTTTCAGGATTATTTAATGAATAAAATGTTAAAAAGAACAGCATGTATTTAAAATATAAATATTTTCTAACAATATACACTGCCGTTCAAAGTTTGGGGTCAGTAATTTTTTAACTTTCTATCTTTGTTTGAAAGAAATGAATACTTTAATTCAGCAAGGATGTGTTAAAGTGATAAAACGTGATAGTAAAGACCTATATTGTTTTTATATTTTGAATAAATGCTGTTTTTTAAAACTTTTCATTCATCAAAGTATCACAGGTTTCAAAAAAATATTAAGCAGCACAACTGTTTCCAACATTAATAATAAATCAGCATATTACAATGATTTCTGAAGGATCTTGTGACACTGAAGACTGGAGTAATGATGCTAAAAATTCAGCTTTGATCGCAGGAATAAATTACATTTTAAAGTATATTAGAATAGAAAACTGCTATTTTGCAAAATTAAAATGCAATAACATTTCATAATATTCATTTTTTCCTCCTGCATATTTAATCAAATAAATGGAACTTTGATGAGCATAAGACTTCTTTAAAAAAAAAAAAAACATTACAAATCTTACTGACTGCATATATTAGACCACAACTTGGTCAAAAAATCTCTTGCAGAATCAGGGAACATGCAAAGCAGCAACAGGTGTCTCAGTAAATAAATGCATTAAAAAGAATAATAATAATACATTATTTACTAGTATTATTTAATATAGCTATTTTATATAGCTATATTTTTATGAATTACAGCAATAACGCCAGTGATTTGTAAATATTTCACATACTGTGACTGTTGCACCATCCCCACATTAGTCAGTGAGCTCAACAGGTTCCTGGGAGCCAGTTAAGGATTTGCTCCTGTGGGTCGAGCCGAGGGGGGAGCGTCATGTGCACGCCCTTTTTCATCAGCCCGGGACAAGTGAGTAAGAGCCACTTCACTTGCATCTCAGTCCCAAGAGCTCCATCTGGCCGGCTTCATGAGGGGCTGGACACACCAGCCGGGACCGTGCGTCACGATGCACCTACAACTTCTCCTTATTATAACTTTATGCGTGCTTCATTGCAACTGTCAAGGTACGTTGCGACTTTTATTGTTAACTTGTTTCGTATCATATTTGCTTTGGATACGGTGGCCTTGTAGTGCGCATAATGGAATTTTCTAACAATAGACATAACGGGCAAGCGCTGCAGTGCACAATATCACAATTATTCTGGTTTAATTAACTTACATAACTGGGAAAAGTGCAATTAGATTCTCATTCTTTATTGAAAATTAAACAAGCGCTTATTTATAACGGTGCATTGTTATAATTGTATATTGAAGCGTACTAGAATAAAGGGATTTTCGCCTAAAATAAATTTAGGTCGTGCAAATAACACCTATGTGTTTAAAAAAATACTTTGAGGTAAATAGTAAAAACATTGTTGCTGTGGCGCACAAAGCCTCCCTCAGACAGATTTGAGGTTCTCCGAGAACTTTTGCATGGGCTTTGGCGTTGCTAGGTAACAGAGACGAGCATGTGACTTGAAGACAATCTCTAGCAGACCCCAAGCTGCTGGTACAAAGCAAATTCAACACGTTTCTGCGCTCTGAAAGACTTAACCAGTCTACTGTGGCGGGGAGGAAGAGTTTGAGACGCGCGTTTTGCTGCGTCGCAGTCGGTTGGTCACTTGACAGCAACAGGTTGCTCTGCTGCAAATGTGTGGTTGCATGGCTAGAGCTTCTCGAAATGTAATCTGCTTTCTTTTTGCCCAACCCTTAGTATGTAAGCTTCTTATGTGAATCAAGCAACTAATTACACCGCAGCTGCCGTTCAAGACGACCATTGCTGCTCATGAAACACTCTGTTAACCTAGTGAGGTTGTCTTTATTGAGATTTGGTCATTGCAGATTGTCTTTGTTCAGTTGCAAGCTTTGTTTATAGGGAGAATTGGGATAGATGCATTCAAAATAATGAGCATTGTGACCTTGAGGCGTCAAAATCACATCTTGTCACACAGTCTTTACTGCTATGTTTGCATCAGGTTTAAGTTTGTGGCCGTAGCCTTGATTGATCTCCTCAGAAATGCGAGCCAGGAATGAGTTCCTGTAATCCAGCTTTATTCAGCATGTGTTTTTGGAGGAAATGACCAAAAGGCTCTTGATGGAGGGGGGACAGGTTACTTTCTCTAATCCGCTGAGCTTCACTTCCTGTTGGTTCCTCAGGCTCAGTTTCAGACCTAAAGGTCAAAGGTCTTGCTTGCAGTTACTTGTTACCTTGTTTAGCATGATGCATTTTCTAGAAAAATCCTGAGCTGGCAGAATTTAAACAGTTTTGACACCTCAATTCGTGATGTTTATTAACCAACTTGTGAAAGCGTCCTGTGTAAATTAATATTTACAACCATCATGTTACTCATTGCTTGCAACTGTGATGATGCTGCTGATTCGTAACTTGTTTTTCATTTTTTTCCACTATCATTAGTCACATATTAGCCATCTTTGGATTGTAATGATTAAAAGGACACTTTCGCTCGGTGTCACATTCACCAGCGGCCTTTTTTATTATGAGCAGACAATACCGTGAAGATCAGCGAACAATGATATCTCATTCAGTAGGCTCAATAAGATGTGGATCAGTGAGGGGCCTCATGATCTGTAACAGGATTTCCATGCACGAAATCAAGGAAATCAGTTTGATGCTGGACAGAGGAGCTTATCTGAGCTGTCAGCAAGCTTTAATGTGCATAACTTAAACACTTTGCATTTGACTTCTTTAAGACTCTTTTAACATCTATGGAAGCCAGTTTCCACCACAGACAAAAATAGAAAAGAAACTGTGAAAACCAAAAGTGTGCTTTAAATACTTGGATGATGCACTAAAAAATGAAGTTGGGAATGTTGGACACTTCATGCACTCAACTGTTGCTGCTGTAATTATGTAGCAGAGAGAGAGCGGCTATCAGACTGCAATTGTGAATGACAAAATAGCCTTTTAAAATTCATACACTCTACAGTTGAGTACATAGTGCATCATTTGGGATGCAACTTATATCTCACAATTGTTTTTTTCCTCAGAATTGTGAGATATAAACTAGTAATTCGAAGAAAAAAAGTCAGAATTGTGAGATACGGTTGATGTCAAAAGTTTACACCCCCCTTCCAGAATCTGCGAAATGTTACTTATTTTACCAAAATAAGAGGTATCATACAAAATGCATCTTAATGTTTATTTAATACTGACCTGAGTAAGATATTTCACATAAAAGATGTTTACATATAGTCCACAAGAGAAATTAATAGTTGAATTTATAAAAAAGTTTACATCTCCTTGATTCTTAGTACTGTGTTGTTACCTGAATGATCCACAGCTGTGTTTTTTTAGTGATAGTTGTTCATGAGTCCCTTGAACTCTTTCCAACAAGGACTGTATGATTTTGAGATGCATCTTTTCACACTGAGGACAACTGAGGGACTCACTGATGCTCCAGAAGGAAAAACAATGCATTAAGACCCAGGGGGTGAAAACTTTTGAACACAATGGAGATGTGTACATTTTTCCTATTTTGCCTAAATATCTTTTTTTTTTTCATTTAGTACTGCCCTCAGAGGCTACAGAAGATACTTACATGTTTCTTCTGATCTTCAAATGTAGATAGTTTTCACCCCCCGGCTCTTAATGCATGTTTTTTCTTCTGGAGCATCAGTGAGCGTCAGGTCAGTAAATGAAAGTCAGAATTGTGAGATACAACCCAACAATTGTGAGAAAAAATTCAGAATTGTGAGATTTGCCATGGCAGGAAAAAAAAAAAAACAGACTTTTTTGTCAAAATTATGAGTTTATATCTCACAATTCTGACTTTTTTTCTCAGAACCTCAAGATAATTTCTCATAATTTTGACTTTTTACTCAGAACCTTAAGTTTATTTCTCACAATTTTGACTTTTTTACTCAGAATTACAAGTTTATATCTCACAATCCTGACTTTTTCTTCAGAACCGCATGTTTATTTCTCACAATTTTGACTTTTTTTACTCAATATTAAAAGTTTATATCTCACAATCCTGATTTTCCCTCAGAACCGCAAGTTTATTTTTTCACAATTTTAACTTTTTTACTCAGAATTACTTTAAAAATTGTGAGAAATAAACATGCGGTTCTGAGGAAAAAGTCAAAATTGTGAAATATAAACTTGTAATTCTGACAAAAAAGTCAGTTTTTTTTTTCCTGCCATGGCAAATCTCACAATTCTGAATTTTTTCTTGCAATTGTTGGGTTGTATCTCACAATTTTGACTTTCATTTCTCAGAACTTCAAGAAAAATTCAGAATTGTGAGATAAAAAGATATAATTACCTCTTTAATAATTACCTCTTTTTATCTCATTCATTGTCTCCGTAATTAAATCAAATGTAGCTTTTTTGTGTGATAATGTCTTCAAACTCATTTAAACTATTTATATATTCTATATAAATGAAATCATTTTGCAGTGAACACATATTTATGTCATCGCAAAATATAAACAATATATTACGACAATATATTTTAAACTGGATCCAACTTTATGCAAATGCAAAATATGCAAAATAATGCACTATGCAAATAAATTTGATTACTACGTATTTTATACCAACGTTTATAACTTTAATTGCAATTCTGCATGGGATGAGTGGGTTTTTAACGACTTTCTTGCTTCAAATTAAATGTTGTGTTGTTATGATTCATTTCAGAGCTGGTTGGTTTGGTTCAACGCTTATAACTTTTATTAAAGATTGTTTTTAAATCCTTATGGAGCAAAATAAAATGAAAATTACTCATAGAACGAAGGCTGCTTAAAAAGTGGACAGTTTTAGGTTTGCCAGAAAATGAAGTAGTACTAAAGTACTTATAGAGCAACTTAAAAAGGTACATAAAAGTCACTAGGCTGGTGTCCAAAGATGCTTCTTGTCTTAAATATCTTTTTAAAGTTTAAAGCTGTGAAAATGTGCCTGCTAATTAGCACAACTTTCAGAGTGTCATTGTTTATTGTTCTTCAAAGAACTGCACGTCCGCTTGACGCGTGTTTGCTGTTCATTCCTGCGTGTTGGTTATTATACAAATGTGTGAATGAGCTAAACAAACAGTAATGACGTCTGCATTTTGAGCAGTGAGAAAATACCCAAATCCCATTTTTCCTGTTCTGCACATGCTTCTTAAACCTCACACATGCTTCTTGGGCATTTCCAGCAAAAGTCCTTGAGCAACAGGGCTGCTGTATTAGAAACAGGAACAGAAGTTAACACAGTTGGCACTAATGAAGACTTCTAATCCTCTCAGTGTAAACAGCACCCTCACTGGCCGTATTAGTCACTGCCGCAATGCCGTCCGAAAGCGGAGAGGCCTGTGTGACGGTGTTCTCATTTGACGACACTGGATTGAATGAGAGAGTCAGTGGGGTTCAGTGTTGTTTTGGAGCCCATTGACATTCAAAATAACTTCTTTTATGTTTTAAGATGATGAGTAAATGATGATATATTTTTTTTTTTTTTTTTTGCTTGAATGGATCAGAAATTCCGGGTAACACTGGGTAAAGTTGAATAGGTTATTCTTTAACATTAGGTAATTATTTAAAAATTGTGAACTAAATGCAGTGCTGTTTTAGCATCATTGATATGCTGATATAGTTTTTGTTAACGTTGAATTTGATTTTATTTTAATATTTTGTCTTTTATTATTTTTTTAAACATGTTTATATAGTTTTTATTACATTTTAGTTGTTAATTATTTTTTATTTCAAATAAAACAAAACAAACATGAGAATTGTTGCCTTGGTACTTGGCTTTTTAATATTTTATTTTAATTTAGTTAATGTTTGTTTTATTTTAAGCAATGACATTTTTGTAAATAATAAATTAATAAAGACTTAAAATAATGAAAAATGAGTAAAAATTTAAAAATATATATTTTTATATAGTATTTTATTTCAGTTAACTATTGTTTTAAGAAATGAGAAAAATAAATAAAGAAAATAATAAAAAATGAGTAAAAACTTTTTTAAAATAAAGTTTTATATGGTATTTTATTTTAGTTAACATTTGTTTCAAGTAGCAATTTTTTCAATGCCTGTATATTTTTTATTTTTTATTTTTTATGTATTTTAGTGCTTTAGTACTTTTAGTAATTTAAACCAAACAAATAATAAATTAGTAATAAAAATAAATGAGTAATAAAAAATGAATAAAATTAATGAATAAAAATCAAAAAAGATTTTTTAAAATTTTATTTCTATTAACGTTTATTTCAATCTGTAATTATCTGTATAGTTTTTATTAGTTGTTATTACAGATTTAGTTTTTTTTCTGCTTTAAAATGAATTAAATGAAAATAAATTATTTTTGTCTTTTTATTATTTTTTTAAAACATGTTTATATAGTTTTTTATTATGTTTTAGCTTTTAGTTATTTAATTATTTTAAATTAAACTAAACAAAAATTGGGAAATGTTGCCTTGGCATTTGGCCTAATATTTTATTTTAATTAAGTTATTGTTTATTTTTTTTTTTAAGCAATGACATTTTTGCAAATAATAAATTAATAATGAAAAATGAGTAAAGACTTAAAAAATATATTTTATATGGTATTTTATTTCAGTTAGCATTTGTTTTAAGTAGCATTTTTTTATTTCAGTTTTATTTAGTTATTTTAGTACTTAAGTACTTAATTTTAGTAATTTAAACCAAACGAAAATTAGAATGTAAATAAATGAGTAATAAAAAAATTAGAAGTAAATTACTAAAAAAAATGTTTTATTTATTTATTAAATAAATGTATTTTTAAATAAATGTATTTTAAGTAATTCATGTTTTATATCTGTTTAGATTTTATTATTTTTTTTAAATTACAGATTTAGTTTTATTTATTTTAAAACTTTAACTATAAATGAATTAAAATGGAAATAAAAATAAGTAAAATTATTAAAAATGATTTTTGTCTTTTAATATTTTTTTTTTTTTAAATGTTTATGTACTTTTTTTATAATGTTTTATTTTATTTCCTCAAATTAAACTAAACGGAAATGAGAAATGTTGCCTTGGCACCTTACCTTTTTAATATTTTATTTTAATTTGTTTTGTTTGTTTTTTTTCCACAGTCTTACTTTTAATTAATTATAATGTCCCTGGCTAAATTAACAGCATTTTTACAGCATTTATTAATCTGCCTTATCTGCCTTATACTTTCTTCAATTTCTAATGCATTTGAGACATGAATTAGCAATGCATAATTTATAGATTCAAATTAGATGAATAAATGATGTAAAAATGTTGTTTATTGTTTACCTTATGCTGTTTTTACACTATTTATGATACAATTAGTTCACCACATACAATTGTTTCCACATAATTTGCACAATATTTCAATCCCACAATCGCAAATTGCTTCTAAAGTTTCCAACGGGAGTCAGCAGCGCTGATCTGAATGGTTTAATAGGCTTCCCGACTCTATGTTTGCCTCCTTTCCACTCGCCGCCAGTGCCAAGCCGCCTTCGCGTACCAGTAGGTCTTTTCTCCACGACTCGGTTTGGGCCGTGCGAGCCAAAGTCAGTTGTAAAGCAATTGACTGCATTCTGCGTCGTGCATTTCCATATGAAACGGGCTGCGGCGCTCGGCCGCGCGGTATGGCCGGCCAACTCTGGCGCTGGGCTCTGCCAGCCATTCCTGCGCATGCATTCACTCGGGCCGCCCCCCAAAACAAGGCGGCATTGATGAAAGAAGCGGCACCTCTCCCATGGCCCCCGCGGGACTGGAAAGAGATGTTTTGGGGGGCTTGCTAGTGGCTGGCAAGTGCCTTTAGTTTTTTTAAAGGGAAAGAGGGGTGGCAGAATGGAGGAGGATGGGCCTCTTTTGAGCTTTCTTTCTCGCAGGAAGCTCTACTGTATTCCCCCATTCTGTTATCCGTCTCCATCGGGCCTTTTGGCGTGCTGACACTTTCAGTTATGGGGCTGCGGCCCCGCCAGCCAGGCCATTGTGCCATTGTGGTCTCACAGTGGGGTCTAAGCCTTTGGGAGGCTTCATTCTAATGAAAATTCCTCCACCGCACTCTCTTTGTGGGCCGACGTTGGCGCGTCCTTGTTTTTCCCCTCAGATAGTTTCGGGGATTCTTGCCTGCTGAGGGTTTAAGTTGGCTAATTAGAAAAGACATGCCCAGAGAGGAGACGGGGACGGAGGGGGGCAAAAAAGGAAACAGCGGACGGAACAAAACAGGGTGAGCAAAGACATTAATGAAGGAAGGAAAAACAAGCTCAGACCCCATCAACGGGAGGACGATGGCATTTGCATAATACAAGGCGCTCTCCTCACAATGGCCCGCCGGGACAATCGCATAACTGTTGTCATTCGCGCGATCTTAGTTAAGACGTCCAAATAAAACCCTTTTAAAGACACCCCGGGAAATGACGGGGCTAAATGCAGAGTTTTGCTGAGTGCAGGAACAGGATAGGCCTGCCGCTGTTCACTTTACCTGTCGCTTTTCCCCAGTGCTGATACCGTCAGGAAACACTGGCTTTATTTTCCGGGCTCTCGGCGGATAGCTTTCGGCTTTTGGCAGCGACTCGTAGGTTGTATAGCTGATTCATACTGTTAAACTGAGAGAAAACAATTCATATGGGAGTGGACATCAGTGCTATTATTGTTATAGATTTTTTAAAATATTGTCAATGATCTTTTATTTTTATATACATATATATACATTTGTTACCATCTTAATTTTAGGACAAGTTTTAATAATTTTGTTGTGGGGTTTTATCATTTTTATTGTTTGTTTTTCTTAAAAATATATATATATATATATATATATATATTTCAGTTTAAGTTTTATTATTTTATTATTTTACTTAAACTAATGAGAAATGAAAATGAAAAAAAAAAGAAAATGTATTAAAAATGTAAAATTAATAAAAATATAAAAAAACGTTTTTAGAATATTTTTATATAATATTTTATTTCAGTTAATAATTATTTCAAGTAGCACATTTTTAAGTTTTATTTTTAGTTATTTTAGTACTTCCACTTAAACTTAATAAAGAGAAATGATAAATAATAAATAGTGAAAATGTTTAAAAATGTTTAAAAAAAAGAATGAACATACATAAGTTTTATTTTAGTTATTTTAGTACTTAAACTTAAAAAAATGAGGAATAAAAATAAATAAAAATGTATACATTTTTTTTTAATGAATGAAAATAAAAAAATCATACATAAAAAAATTAGTAAAACCATTTTTAGAATATATTTATATACCATTTTATTTCAGTTAACATTTATTTCAAGTAGCTTAATAAACTTAATAAAGAAAATGAGAAATAAAAAATAATGAAAATGTATAAAAATGTAAAAATAAAGAATGAAAATAAAATTTTTATATAGTATTTTATTTCAGTTAAAATTTATTTCAAGTAGCACATTTTTTATGTTTGCATAGTTTTTTTATTTCAGTTTTATTTTTATTTATTTTATTATTTTAGTACGTAGTACTTTAGTAGAAAAAGATGTAAAAATGTCAAAAACTAAAAAAAAATTAAAATGTATATTTTTAAATATATTTTATATGGTATTTCATTTTATAAAAAATTATTTCAGTTTTATTGTTAGTTATTTTAGTACTTCAACTTAATAAACTTAATACGGAAAATGAGATATAAAAAAATGAAACTGTATAAAAATGTAAAAATAAAGAATGAAAATAAAATGAATACATGAGTAAACATTTAAAACTGTTTACTCATGTATTATTTCTCATATTTTAATATAGTATTTTATTTCAGTTAAAATTTATTTTAACTAGCACATTTTTATGTTTGCATTTTTTTTTTTTTATAAATGTTTATTTCAGTTTTATTTTTAGTTGTTTTAGTACTTAAACTTTTTAAACTTAATAAAGAAAAATGTGTAAAAATGGCAAAAAAAAATGTATATAGTTAATATATATGTATAGTTTTTATTTTAATTTTATTTTTAGTTATTCTAGTCCTTAAATTTAAACTAAACAAAAATGAGAATGTAAATAAATGAGGGGGAAAAAAATACTAAAAAAAAAAAAAAAATATATATATATATATATATATATATTATTTCAATTAATCAAGTCTTTTTGCCTGTATAGTTTTTATTAGTTTTTATTTCAGTTTTATTGTTAGTTATTTTAGTACTTCAACTTAATAAACTTAATACAGAAAATGAGAAATAAAAATAAATAAAAATGTGTAAAAATTCCAAAAATGTAAAAATGCATAATTAAAATAAAAATAAAAATGAGTAAACACTTTTACAAATTTAAAAAATATTTTTATACGGTATTTGATTTTAGTTAATATTTATTTCGAGTAGCAATTTTTATGGCTGTATATAGTTTTTATTAGTTTTATTTTTAATTATTTTAGTACCTAAATTTAAATGAAATGAAAATTTGAATATAAATAAATGAGGAATAAAAAATGAATTACTAAAAACAAAATATTTCTATTAATGTTTATTTCAAGTAATCAATTTTTTTTATCTGTATATATATTTTTTTATTACAGATTTAGTTTTAGTTATTTTAGTACTTCAATTTTGGAAATTCAAGCATAAAATGTGTTAACATTCCTACTCTCTCGTATCTTGGCAGCACGTGTGGAAACAGCCGATGGCTGATGTTTAAATTTCTATTACTTGCGAGCGGGTGTCAGTAAGAGCGTCTCACCTCCCAGATCCTGTATATGCCAATTGTCTACCTGTGCGTTACAGACGCTGCTGAAACCTCCGGGATCATGTCCTAGCAACAAAGGCTTCCTTTGAGCGAGTAGAGCAGCAATTTTATCATTAGTAAACTGAGCAGGAAAAAGGCTCGTTTCCCAATTGGCTGCTGAAGGAGTTAAAAAGGAAGCCCATTTGGCTGGCATGCTTTAAAAGCGTTTGCTGTGGTGTTTGGTCTAGACCTCTCGCTATGAGGAGGCCCTCGCTGAGCTTTTAGCGCCGCGGCTCAAGCACAAACCCCCGTGGCCTTCTGGCAGAGGACGAAATCCATTATTAAAGAGCACATCACAGGGAACGAGCCTGATAAACTTCTGACTCATACATAATAAATGCTCTGCTAATACAGCGTTTGTTTTGCAATGGCACAGAACCAACATGCTGTCTGCTATGATATGTTTAAATTAATATTGAAGAGATATTAATGAGAGTAGTGATATTTTACAAACTACCGTTGTACAGAAGTATGGAAGCCTGTTTCTGCTACTGAATAAAAAGTAAAAAAGGTAAATGCAACTTTTAATCTCACAATTCTGACCTTTTTTCTTGCTATTCCATGATATAAAGTCACAATTGTGAAATGTCAAAAAAGTCAGAATTGCAAGTTCATATTATACAAATAATACTTTTATAACAAGCAATTGCAAGTTATAAATTCAGAATTGTGAGATATGAACTTCCAATTGTGAGAAATAAAGTCAGAATTGTGAGTTTATGCGACACAATTCAGAGAAAAAGTTCAGAATTGCAAGTTTATATTACGCAATTCTTAAAAAACTCAGAATTTTAAGTTTATATGATGGAACTCGGAGAAAAAAGTCAGAATTGCAAGTTTATATTACACAATTGCGTGAAAAATGTCATAATTGTGAGTTCATATTATGCAAATAATATTGTAGAACAACCAATTGCAAGCTGAGAAATAAAGTCAGATTAGTGAGTTTATATTATGTAATTTACAGAAAAAAGTCAGAACTGCAAGTTTATATCATGCAAATAATATTTTAGAACATTTTAGAACAAGCAGTTGCATGCAGAATTGTGAATTTATATCATGCAATTCAGAGAAAAAAGTCAGAATTTTGAGTTTAAATCATGCAAATAATATTTAGGACAAGCAATTGCAAGTTATAAAGTCAGAATTGTGAGATATAAACTCACAATTGCGAGAAATAAAGTCAGAATTGTGAGTTTATATTGCACAATTCTGAGAAAAAATTCTGAATTGCAAGTTTATATTATGCAATTCTTAAAAAAAAGTCAAAATTTTGAGTTTATATCATGCAATTCAGAGAAAAAAGTTAAAATTTGCAGTTTATATTACACAATTGCGTGAAAAATGTCAGAACTGTGAGTTCATAATGTGCAAATAATATTGTAGAACAAGCAATTGCAAGCTATAAAGTCAGAATTGTGAGATATAAACAACCAATTGTGAGAAATAAAGTCAGAATTGTGAGTTTATATGACACAATTCTGAGAAAAAAATCAGAATTACAAGTTTATATTATGCAATTCTTAAAAAAAAGTCAGAATTTTGAGTTTATATCATGCAATTCAGAGAAAAAAGTCAGAATTGCAAGTTTATATTACACTATTGTGTGAAAAACGTCAGAATTGCGAGTTCATAATATGCAAATAATATTTTATAACAAGCAATTGCAAGTTATAAAGTAGGAATTATGAGATATTAACTCACGATTGCGAGAAATAAAGTCAGATTAGTGAGTTTATATCATGCAATTTAGAAAAAAAGTCAGAATTGCAAGTTTGTTTTATGCAATTCTGAGAAAAAAAGGTCAGAACTGCGAGTTTGTCATGCAAATAATATTGTAGAACAAGCAATTGCAAGCTATAAAGTAAGAATTGTGAGATATAAACAACCAGTTGTGAGAAATAAAGTCAGAATTGTGAGTTTATATGACACAATTCAGAGAAAAAATTCAGAATTACAAGTTTATATTATGCAATTCTTAAAAAAAGTCAGAATTTTGAGTTTATATCATGCAATTCAGAGAAAAAAGTCAGAATTGCGAGTTCATAATATGCAAATAATATTTTATAACAAGCAATTGCAAGTTATTAAGTAGGAATTGTAACAAACTCAGAATTGCGAGAAATAAAGTCAGATTAGTGAGTTTATGTCATGCAATTTAGAGAAAAAAGTCAGAATTGCAAGTTTATATCATGCAAAGAATATTTCTAACAAGAAATTGCGTATTATAAAGTCAGAATTGTAAGATATAAACTCACAATTACGAGTTTATATCGTGCAAATAATATTTATAAGAAGCAATTACAAGTTATAAAGTCAGAATTGTGAGATATAAACTCACAATTGCGAGAAATAAAGTCAGATTAGTGAGTTATATCATGCAATTCTGAGAAAAAAGTCAGAATTGCGAGTTTATACAATATAAATAATATTTTATAACAAGCATTTGCAAGTTATAAAGTCAGAAATGTGAGATATAAACTCACAATTGCGAGAAATAAAGTCAGAATTGTGAGTTTATATCACGCAATTTAGAGAAAAAAGTCAGAATTGCGAGTTTATATCATGCAAATAAAATTTTAGAACAAGAAATTTCAAGGTATAAAGTCAGAATTGTGAGATATGAACTTCCAATTCTAGAAAACAAGCCAGTTTTTTTTTAGAATTGCACTTAACTCACAATTGTGAGATATGCGAAATATAAACTCACAATTGCGAGAAAACAAATTGTGACATAACTGTGAAAAAAAAAATTTATTCAGTGGCAGAAATGGCCTTATATACAGAAGGAAGCACATTAAAGGATTCATTCTCCCAAACAATGAAAATGTATTTAGGGCGAACCTGGAAAATAAAAAAAAGAAATTTGAGTATTGTTTTTCTTTGTTTGGAGCCTTACAGTCATTGTTATAATAAAATGTTGTTGAATGGCATTTCTGGGTGAACTGTTCCTTTAAATCTTGCTAAAGCACTTCCAACCTGCCATGTCTCACAACAAGAGGGAGTTGTTCCTCCATCCATTTAGAGATTACTTTATTGCACTGTAAGACTAATTTTATGTCAGTTGGATGTCTAAACATATTACCTCAGATTTTTAGCGAGGTTTCTGGTCGGCTAAATGTCAATGATGACCTCATAGTTTAGCCCAGTTCTCAGTTTCCTATTGGCAGGCGCCGTGCGCTCGAGCTCTTTGATTGAGTCACACCAGTTTCCTAAAAGGCAGCAGGTCAGATAAGATTCTCGTTTTAACTGATCCAAATAGCCACGCTTAATGAAAAATGAAAAAGTGCTTGTCTGTATGTTATCATTCACTGACATTTTACATAGTCAGTAAAATTAATCTCAGATTTTTTTGAACTTATTTTTTAATGAAAGAGAGAAATTTAAATATAATTAACTGCACTTTTTCTGAGTGATTTTTAATAAAAATTTTATTAGGGTGTTGCTATGGAATCTTTTAAGTGTTCTGGTTAATTGCCAGGGTTTACCTGTGCAGCTGATGGAATGTTCCGGGTGATTGCTAGAATGTTGCTGTGCAACTGCTAGAATGTTCTGGGTGGTTGCTAGGATGTTGTTATGAGATTGGTAGAATGTTTTGGTTAGTTGCTATGGTGTTGCTATGTGTAGAATGTACTGGGTGGTTACTAGGGTGTTGCTATGGAATCAGTTGAGTGTTCTAGTTGCTTGCCAGGGTTTAGCTGTGCAACTGGTAGGATGTTCTGGGTGATTGCTAGAGTGTTGCTGTGCAACTGCTAGAATGTTCTGGGTGGTTGCTAGGGAGTTGCAATGCAATTATTAGAATGTTTTGGAGGAGTTACTAGGGTGTTGCTATGCAACTCTTTAGAATGTTTTTGGATTTGCTAGGGTGTTGCTAGGGAATTTGATAGAATGTTCTGGGTGGTTGCAAGGAAGTTGCTGAGCAATTAGCAGAATGTTCAGGGTCGTTAATAAGATATTGCTATGCAACCTTTTTAGAATGTTTTTGGATTTGCTAGGGTGTTGCTATGGAATTGGTAGAATGTTCTGGGTGGTTGCTAGGGAGTTGCCGTGCAATCAGCAGAAAGTTTTGGAGGAGTTACTAGGGTGTTACTATGCAACTGGTAGAATGTTCAAGATGGTTAATAAGATGTTGCTATGCAACGTTTAGAATGTTTTGGGGGTTTGCTGGGGTGTTGCTATGGAATTGGTAGAATGTTCTGGGTGGTTGCGAGCGAGCTGCTGTGCAATCAGCAGAATGTTTTGGAGGAGTTACTAGGGTGTTACTATGCAACTGGTAGAATGTTCAGGATGGTTAATAAGATGTTGACCTAATGCTGGGAGTTTGAGTGACAGATGATCTGACCAGTCGTAACGGTGAATCTGCCATTTTGTCTGACAAACAAACCAGACAGGAGAGTAGATTAACATCTGTGGAATTGTACTTGAAAAAGGGTGCGTACTGATGTCTTTCCACAGTTGAAACAAGATACCTTTTGATGCTCATTCATTCATGTTTATTTTGTGCTATAACTGTTAAAGAGGAAGAGACAATCAGTTCAAATGCTGCTTGAATTGAGGCGCTAAGCAATCTGTTACGACACATTAAAGAGCCACAAAACTGCATTTATTCTTTGAATTAAAAAATATATATATATATATATATATTAGAAAGCTGAGACTCTGTTTCATACCAGAAGTAACCTGCTCTGTCTCGTCTGTCGGAATGTTGTCAGTGTCCTCTTTGCTCCACAATGTATTTTTCACTGTGTGAAAACATGATGTGTGGTGTGAGAGCACCATTGCTTGTTGGATGTAGCAACAGTAACAAAGGTGAGGCAGGTTTTTTTGAACGATCGTTTGGTAGAATGATCTGGTTGGTTGCTAGAATGTTGCTATGCAGTTGGTAGGATTTTCTCAGTGGTTACTAGAGTGTTTCTGTGTAACTGGTAGAATGTTTTTTGGTGGGGTATGACTATGTGATCGCTTAGTTCAAAGAGACCACAAATCTACTATCTGTAATATGGTCTGGAGATTTCATTGTCAATCTAGATGGTAGGTGCAAAATTTTAGGTGCAAAAGCCCTTATAGAGTCTCTAAATTTAAGTTCCAGTAACTGAGTTTGATTGCTGCAGCTCTTTTGGGAATATCACATACATTTGACCAGAGATTCTCTGTGTGTGTGTGTGTTTAGGTAAGTGGTGATAAGACATACTCATTCACCCCCCTCCAACCCTCCTGCCCTTCACCACGTCATTCCACCTTGCATCTCCCTTTGCTTTTGGAATTTGGGTGTAAGGGCTACGGTACCACCCGGTACCGATATTTATCCTAATTACATTTCTGACAAGGAACAGCACGCACCATTCATCAGTGTCAGCGAGAGACAATCAGAATCCCACATTCCCTGACGGAGGGCTCCTCTGCTGAGCTATGCTGATGGTGTCGATATGTCCCGGAGCCCGTCGGGGAAGGTAGAGGGGTGGTACGTTATCTCCTCAGATGTCACTCACAGGGGGAGATCAAAAGGAAGGGTTGAGATGAAGGAGAGTTAGGGCTGTCTGCTCGCAGACTGGCACGCTCGGCTCCGCTCGCTGTCAATTTGGTTGTGTGAATGCTTCATCAATGGCATGGAATGATCATGTGCAAACTTAAAGATGAGTGACATGCAATGCTTTTCAGAATTTGGTTGATTTTACTGCTTTTTTTGCATTTTCATTCTGATTTTCAGTACAAATATCTACACATCCTTAAAATACGATACATTTGTTTGAGACTCGAAATTGCTTAACATAAAATCAGTTGAATTAAGATTATATATGAGCTCATTGGGCTCATTTTTTCACAAAATTTAGCTTGTTTTATATGATTTAAGACAAACAGGAAGACAAAATTTTCTATACGGAGTAATAAAAATGACAAGAATTGCTTATATGCACTGTAAAAAATTATATTTCAAAGTTGTAAAGAAAACAAAGAATATTTATAGTATGTTTCTGAGGAAAATATTGAAGTCTTTCTATTCCGAAATGTCACATTCACATTTAAAATGTCTTGAATTTCTTTGCAATTTTTTCTGAAACCTACTAACCATTTTTTGAGTAAAAACTTTTTACTTATTTAAAAATAAGAAAAAATAAAAAAGCAAGAAAAAATAAGTGTCACGAAAGTGTATTTATTTATTTATTTATTGAAGTGTTGTGTGCTTTTTTGCATTGAAGAACTTTTGAATCGTCAAGTCAAATTAAATTTTTTTTATTTTGCATTATTTTTAGCTTCTTTTTAGTGACTTTGTACATTCTTTCAGTCTCAGGGAATGTAATTTCACTTTAAACAAAAATTCACAAATGTTTAATCTGAGCAATTACACCTCTAAAACGTAGCTTTCGAAGTCTTATTTTGTTACACAAACATTTTTAAACTCTTATGCATTAAAGATTTTTCAATAAAAATGAGATTTTGAAATAAATACAGTACTTTGGACAAATGGGTATATTAGTAGTATAATCACTTCAATAATTCTTGTTTTCTTCCTGAGATATTAACTTGACAAAGCTTTTTTTCACAGGAAAACAATATACATTTTTGATAATTGACAAGGATGCATCTACATTCATACTCACGGATCTTAACATTGATCATGTATATTGCACGATTGCATCTAGAATGGTCAGAGGTCTTGGTCATGTACATAAGAGCATTGTCCACGTAGGGGAGATCTTTGAACCTTATCTTGTGTAGTAACTCCTGCGATGTTTAGATTATTTCTTATTACATTACATTATCTGGAGTTCTCAAACCCATCATGGTCAGGTTTTATGATCTGTGGGAGTGGATCTTTGGTTGCTATCTTGTAGTCGGCATTGAGTAAGCCCATAGGCCTGCATGATGAATGTGGGTTTTTCTCCTTTTTTTAAAAGCTAATGGATGTGAAGGTTTTAGGCGTCTCTCATTTAGACCTGGCACAACCATAGGTCAAAGCTCAGGTAAGAATGTTACATAGAATTAATATGGGAAATGCTATGCTATTCTCTGACCTTACCAGCTGTCGTCCCATCAAAAGTCACATATAATTCTGATCACGATATGGACTAGTATTTGTAAATATTAAGCTTTAACTTTGTTGTTATGCTGTCTTGTGTTCATCTGCTTCTCCTATTTGCTCTTTATACAATGACTATCACTCTATATAGACTAATACAATCAGGTACAACAATTTCTCAAATATTTATTACAATATACACCAATAAATTTATGGATGCTTTGAACTGATTTCCTCTTGAACTGCCACCAGCTGAACTGCAAGTGGTTAAACTATTTAAAATACAGTGAATTAAGCTTCAAACTTTTTTTTTTTGCAAACATCTTACTTTTTCACTTATTGCAGTTAATGTCATAAAACTAGCAAGCTAAGCCAGTAGTAGTTCTGACAATGTCTTGTAAACATGGCTGAAGACGCAAAAAGAGGAACAGGCAAACTGAATCAATTGAGTGAGTCATTTACGATGGAACCGCTCCAGTTGATTCACACTCGTGATTTCGATCATTCAGTTCAAGCGATTCACTAAGAAAACCAGACCAAAAGAGCCATTTCGTTTGATTTAAATGCGGATCCTCGGAGCAGGTTCGCGAATCTTTTGGTTCAGATCAGAACCTCGGAAAAGCGGATCGCGAATCATTTGATTAGTGATTCGAACCGTTATTGATTTGAATCATTTGATCGTGAATCATGTAATCATTTGATAGATTGGGGACTTTGGTGCGGAATCGAGAATCATTTGTTTCAGATCGGAACTTCGATTGAATGATTATTAATGAATGATAAATTAATGTTTGCATGATATTTGAATAATACATAGAATGATACATTAATGTTTTATGCCTTTATTTGATGACCAGAAAAATTATAATTCAAAACAGAATTTCTAAAAAAAATTAATAATAATAATAATTATTGTAAAAATAGATTGGAATAAATTACTTTGTTTTCATACATTCAAATTATTAGACATGCTTAAACAGAATTTGGTAACAATAAAACAACAGTTTCGTGATTTTACTTAATTAGACATGCATTTTGATTGATAAAATTTAATTTAACCATTAATTACAACAACAACAACAACAATTTAATCCAGAAAAATTGAAATGGAAAAAATGGAATTTGGAAGAAAATAAAACATCATTTTGGAAAAAATAAAATGGGTTTCATAAGACCATTCTTATTTACCCCGAAAGAGTGCATATTAGGACTTTAAAAGTGCATATTAGTACCTTTTGACAAAGTACCACTGCAGTGACAGCTTTTGTACCTTTGAACAGATCAGATTTGAACAGACGATCAGAATATCCTGTCATTATCTGTGTAGGTTCAGGTTGTGAGGCCGGGTCTTTCCGCTGTGGGACAGGCCGTTGTATTCCAGCAAGCCAGAGGTGCGATGGAACAAACGACTGTTCAGATAACTCAGACGAAATTGGCTGCCGTAAGTAACTCTTCCCTCACAGTCACAAGGTCACACTGATAAAGAGTGGCAAGTGTGAACTACAGCTGTTCAGTTTGTAATCCGTAAACCCAGAACAGCATTAGCATTAGCCATGTGTGTTCTCAGGAGTTTTTAGAATAGCATAACCTTTTTTTTTTTATACCTTTGTTTTTATACACCATTTTGGGTTTTAAAAGCGTAATTTTTTTACCAGTTTTAGGGCTGTTTTTACACATTTATACTATCCCAAATATTCAAGAAATGTAAGTAAGAAATGAAATCAAATCCTGTGTAAAACTCGCTAGCAGCAAAAAGACTAAAAAACTTTTGACAGGTGAAAACCTACAAATGTAGTCAGATGACTGTCACAGATCCAGTCCAGAAGAACAGATTAAAAATTAAGAAGTGAAAAGGTCATGTTAGGTACATTTCATTGCAACATTTTGGCAAATTTAGAAGGTATTTTGTGCATACTGAAAGTCATGCATAATGATTTTCTCAGTATTTTTGTCATGTTTTTTAGTACAAATATATAAAAATTCTTAGATCAATACACATTTACTTGAGAAGCAAAATGACTGAAGATATTGACTCTTGTTTTCTGGGTAAAGAAGTAGTCTAAATAAGTGAGTTTATGCTTAAAACAAGAAAAAATATCTATCAGTGAGCTAAGAAAAAATAAACTTAATTCAAAGGAGAAACAAGTTTTTTTTTACTCCACTAACATATTTTTCTTGTTTTAAGCATTAACTGACATAGAAAAGTAAATGTATCTTGATTTAAGAACGTTTAGATATTTTTACTGGAAAACAAGACAAAATGTTTTTGCAATTTAGCATACTATATATCATACCAGTCAAAAGTTTTTGAACAGTAAGATTTTTACTGTTTTTAAAGAAGTATCCTCTGCTCACCAAGCCTGAATTTATTTGATAGTACAGCAAACACAGTAAAAATTTGAAATATTTATACTATTTAAAATAACTGCTTTCTATTGAATATGCTGTAAAATGTAATTTATTCCTTTGATTTAAAAGCTACATTTTTAGAAATCATTACTCCAGTCACATTATCCTTCAGAAATCATTTTAATATTTTAATTTGCTGCTCAAAAATTATTATTATTGTGTCATTATGTATTATTATTATTATGTTGAAAATTCTGAGTAGATTTTTTTCAGGTTTGTTTGATGAATAGAAAGTTCAGAAGAACAACATTTATCTTAAATATAAATCTTTTGTAACATTATACATGTTTTTATCATCACTTTTGATCAATTTAAAGCATCCTTGCTAAATGAAATTCATTTCTATAATTTCTTTAAAAAATATATATTATGACAACAGGCTTTTGAATGGTATAGTGTATAATGTTACAAAAGCGGATAAATGCTGCTCTTTGGATCTTTCTATTCATCAAATAATCCTGAAAACACTCAACTGTTTTAAATATTGATAATAATAACAATCCAAATGTTTCTTGAACAGCAAATCAGCATATTAGAATGATTTCTGAAGTATCATGTGACACTGAAGACTGGAGTAATGATGCTGAAAATGTAGCTTTGATCACAGGAATAAATTACATTTTCAAATATATTCAATAGAAAGCACTTATTTTAAATAGTAAAAATATTTTAAAATTTTACTGTTTTTGCTGTACTTTGGATCAAATAAATGCAGGCTTCTTTAAAAAAATATTAAAAATCTTACTGTTCAAAAACTTTTGACTGGTAGTGTACTTATGAAATAAGTATTGGTTGTATGCTATTTCAAACAGGTTTGAACCAATAAATAAGGAAAACAATTCAATTAAAATGATTAGAAAACACAAACTGACATGTTTATTTTACTCTATCAACATCAAATCTTACATTCCTGCTCTTATGGAGCTCTTTGAAAAGAAACTCTTAGTGCAGGCCAGCCGAAATCTCTTCTAGCTTGGTTAACAATGCCGTCTCCTTACGCTCTCCAGCCCAGCCCACCTGCGAGAGCGCTCAGTTCCAGTGCTTGAGTGACGGCGAGTGCATTCCTCAGCACTGGGTCTGCGATGATGAAGAGGATTGCGAGGATGGCTCCGATGAAAGGCAGCACTGCCGTGAGTACTCCTTATCTCCATCCGTCCGTCTCTCCCTCGCTTGCTGCTTCCATTTCAATTACGACTGTCCGTCAGAGCTGAGAGCTCCATTGACTCCCAGTAATGTAATTTCCGTCATGTCGGAGAAACACGATACCTCAGATGTCCAGGCAACAGTCTGAAAAACAAAAGGCAAAGCGTGCATGTGTCGTAGGGAGAGCGTGCCAATTTAGTGAAGATGAGGACCACCCAGGGCATATTATAATCATGTGTCTTTGATCTTTGCTGGCAGCTGGCAGGACGTGCTCCAGTTCACAGTTCACCTGCACGAACGGGGCCTGCATCCCTGGAGGATACAGGTGCGACCGTGTACCTGACTGCCTAGACGGAGCAGATGAGAGAAACTGCCGTAAGTATGCTGTATTATATAGCTTAATATATATATTTTGCAGTTGTTCATGGATATTCAAAGGTTTTGCGTTGGTCTCTCATGCTCTAAAGCTACATTTATTTGGTCAAAAATACAGTAAAACAGTAATATTGTGAAATATTATTACAATTTTAAATGTGATTAATTTCTGTAATCAAAGCTGAATTTTCAGCATCATTACTCCAGTCTTCAGTGTCACATGATCCTTCAGAAATAATCCTAATATGCTGATTTGCTGCTTAAGAAACATTTATTATTATTATTATCAGTATTTAAAACAGTTGAGTACATTTTTTTAGGGTTCTTTGATGAATAGAAAGATCCAAAGTTCAGCATTTATCTAAAATATAAAAACTTTTGTAACATTATACACTATACCTTTCAAAAGCTTATAATTTTTATAGTGTATATATATATTTTTTTTGGGGGGGGGGGGGGTTTAGAAATTAATAATTTTATTTAGCAAGGATGCTTTAAATTGATTAAAAGTGATGATAAAGACATTTATAAATTTCAGAAAAAATGTTGTTCTTCAGAACTTTATATTCATCAAAGAAACTTGAAAAAATTCTAATCATTCTACTCAACAACATAATACATACTAATAATAAAATATTAAAATATATGTCATAAAATATTGAATAAAATACAAAATAAAATATTTAAATGCTGTTGTATTTTTTAATTAATATTTTGAATTAATATTTTATATATATATATATATATATATAAATATATTACATAATATATTTATATATATTATACTTTGTTTGTTTTTTTATTTTTTATTTTATTTTATTTCTTTTATTTTTTTTTTTACATTTTATACTTAATTTTGTTATGTGCAACAACATAATAGTAATGAATGAGCGGCAAATCAGAATATTAGAATGATTTCTGAAGGATCATGTGACTGGAGTAATGATGCTAAAAATTCCGCTTTGAAATCACAGGAATAAATTACATTTTAAAATACATTACAATAGAAAACAGTTATTTTAAATAGTAAAAATATTTCACATTTTTACAGTTTTTTCTGTACTTTGGATCAAATAATTGCAGGCTTGGTGAGCAGAAGGAACTTCTTTAAAAACATTAAAAATCTTACTGTTCAAAAACTTTTGACTGGTAGTGTATATAGACATATTTTAAAAAAAAACAACACACAATTACTAATAATAACCAATAGCTGATACTGACAAATGAAACAGCGATATGGCTAAAACTAAAATAAAAATTAAAACAGAAAATTAAAAAAATAAAATAAAAATCAGATTAAAATAACTAACTAAAACATATAACTAAAATAAAAAAAACTATAATATTGTATCAATATTTAGTCATAATCTGCAATATTTACCCTTGTATATTTTCCGTACAACACTTAAGTGCTAAAGCAAGCGAATCTCTGAATTAGAGTTTTGAATCATTTATACAGTAGTTTGAACTGATTCACAGTTTTGAATGAAATTTACCAATTCTGTTGCCATTTTTGCAAATGTAGTTTAAATTAGATTTCAAAATGTGAAATCAAAGTACAGCCTGTTCACATTATAAATGCACATCAAACCCATTGCGACCCTTTTTCTTTTACCACCTGACTCCATTCTGGTATGCTTTTTACGATCCAGCCAGTTTCCAATGGTTATACTCATGTCCTTGTTCCTTAAATATCTAATTTCATGCGGAAATGCATTGGATTAGGGATGCAGAACGGTCATTGCATTTCATGCATTTAACTCTCTTGTACATGCACTAGTCAAACAACCTTTAAATATTATAAATTGCATAAAAATCACAGGAAAATATTTTGAATATATCATGAGTATCACCCAGCCTTAGACAGTGTGTGCATGTGTTTGTGAGTGTGTGTGTGTGTGTGTGTGCTTCTTCCTCCTTGAAGGCTCCTTTGGCATTTTAATCAATTTGTAAGATTAAGAGTCTTGCTGATGGACAGAAGCGGCCACAATATGCTTCTTGTTTGCAGATTGATTGCAGATTCCTCTGTGGATTAGTGCGAGTGTCAGTTCATCTTTGAGCTCTTGTCACACACTGCTTTACTCTAACAGACCTGCTGTGCACATAATGGCCATTTGGCTGCAGACGTTTGTCTTTGTTTTCTATATTAGCTTTATGCTGTTTCTTTTCTCGCACATTAAGGCTTACTGTAGTGGACAATGTATCATATTACAGTACAGAGTGATTATATTTAATTGAATGACCGACGTGATGGATTTTCTCTCAGTGTACCCAGAGTGCTCGGAGCTGAGGTGTGCTAACGGGGCGTGTTATAACAGGAGCCAGCGCTGTGACCAGGTGCTCAACTGCCGAGACGGCTCAGACGAGGCCAATTGCAGTGAGTGTATTTTCCTGGCAGGGACACACACATGGACACAGTCATTTACGGGATGGCCTGGGAAACGACTGCGCTACTTTTACAACTGAAAGATTTTGAAGCTATAATGTTTAGTCGTGTGACTTTTTGTCTGTTTGATTACACTTTTAAAAATATATAGATATTTTTATTGGCATCTGTGATTTCATGAAAACCTTTAACTTTTATTCTTTCCATTGGACAAAAGGTACTTTATAGTGTAAAATAATTTAATTAATAATTAATAAAATTAAAAGATTTTTTTGCAGAATAATTCTTCTGTGGCATCTCTGTGAAAATCCCCCTTTAAAGCCTTTATTTTTATAATTATTTTATGTAATAGTTGAGTAAAAGTTTACTTAAGATAATATATAAAGATAATATATAAAGTTTATCACTCATGCTCATGTTTTTCTGTTATTTGTGATATTATTGTAGTAAACTTTTGGTTTACATTTTCATTTTACTTTAAAAATGTGGTTATGTGCTTTTTATTTTCTTTTTATATTATTTTTTTTTATTTTAATTTATATTATTTTTTTAATAATTTTAATTTTATTTTATTCATTTCAGGTTTATTTTAATTAACAAAATGTTTTTGTTTTTTTGTTTTTTTTTACGTTCTGGTTAATGATAATAACCCTAATTCTGTGAACCACAAAATAAGATATTAAGCAGAATGTTCAAGCTGCTCTTTTACATATAATAAAAATGGATGGCATTTTATAAACACCACAGCTTGCGAAACACCTTAAAATTAGCTTTATTTTTATACTTAACTTTTTAATTTTACTTTAAAAATGTGGTTATGTGCTTTTTATTTTCATTTTATATTATTTTTTATTTTATTTTACTTTATTTGTATATTATTTCTACATATATTTGTATATTATATTTATTTATTTTATTGCTTATTTAATTTTAATTTTATTTTATTCATTTCAGGTTTATTTTAATTAACAATTTTTTTTTTTTAAGTTCTGGTTCATGATAATAACCTTAATTCTGTGAAACACAAAATAAGATATTAGGCAGAATGTTCAAGCTGCTCTTTTCCTTTTTTATACTTTTGGTTTAATGTTAAACTTTTTTTGTTAAAAAAGTGGTGATTTATAAACACCATAGCTAACAAAACACCATAAAAGCACCCTAAAACTATCAATAAATGTTGTATATGTGACTTTTGTACTATATTTCAAGTGTTATAAAGCCAGTTCAAGTAAGATTACTTTGTTGTTCACTGGTTATCTCATTTACAGTCTCATTTTTTCACAGTTTAATTGACAATTAATGTTAAACCCGGTCCAGTGTGTCCAAATGTGACATTTGTGAATTGAAACAAGCACAAATGATGTTTGAGAGGCTTACATTTTGGTCTGCATCTCACACAAATAATTTTCTACTGCAGCTTCATAATAATAGATAATAAAATAATAAATTAAAATAATAAGAGTTGCAACAACATGCGGGTGGATTAACGATGACAAAAGATGTATTTTTGGCTCTACTAAACATTATTGTACAGTATTGTGTGCTGAATTTTTTTTTATATTCACCTTTTTTCCACTGTTTGGTGTGGTGAAAACATACCAAGTACAGTTATCTTTAGCTTTATTTAACTTCTCTGCTTTTCAGCCCAGCGGTGCAGCAGTGGTCAGTTTCAGTGCAGTAATGGAGAATGTATTCCTCGCGGATACGTCTGCGATCATGACGATGATTGTGGAGACAGAAGTGACGAACAGAACTGCAGTATGTATATTTCATTTCACAACCTCTCAAGTCCAACCATAAAGAATGTAAAAGGGTAATATAAAGTAGTAGATTTTACTCAGTAATGTTTTATCTACAGCCTACCCAACCTGCAGAGGAACGTACTTCACCTGTCCCAGCGGCCGCTGCATTCATCAGGTCTGGCTGTGTGACGGAGAAGACGACTGCGAAGACAATGCGGATGAGAGAGGCTGTGGTACGTCCTTAAAATGTCTTTCTGCATGCTAAATGTTGCAACAGCCAGGCTTCAAATGTATGCTTTTCAGGACATGAAAGTATGTTGGGTGACATGTTTGTGTTGTGTTTAGATAATGTCCAGCGTGAGTGTTTTCCCGGCGAATGGCCGTGCCCTTCTTCTGGTGTTTGCATCCCTCTGGACCATCTCTGTGATGGGACGGTACACTGTCCGGATGGAGAAGATGAAACCAACACCACTGCCGGACGCAACTGCAGTCAGTTACCACCTAAAAATCACTACAGCTGATTTCTGACAGTGTTGTTTTAGTATTATTTATATACTATTATAGTAACAATATTTCAAATTACCTTTTTTATATTTTCAGTTCTAATTTTGTGATTTAATTGTATGTGCTTTTGTCGTTTTTTTAGTTTCTTTCTTTAAATATTTCTATATAGCTTTAATTTATTTCTTTTTTTTCAGTTTTAGTTTTTAGTAATTTTAATAAATAAAACATATTTTATTTCAGTTAGTTGCCAGGCAAAATTTCTAACTGTCTCATTTTTATGTGTATTTTAATAGTTATATTTATTTATAAAATATTTATATCTTATTTTATTTCAACATTATTTCTACTACTGAAAATCATTCTTAATAGAGTAAAAAATAGGCATGGAAACCATTTATAGTCACTTTTTAAATTTTTTACTTTAATATTAATATTAATATTAATATATTATTACTATTTATTTTTATTTTATTTTTATTTTTACTTTAGTTAATTTTTTTGTTTATCTTCATAATTTATTTACATTTTATTTATTTAAATTATAAATAATTTAGGTTTATGTTTTTTCATCTAATATTGATATTTTTTATATTTCATTTTAATGCAATTAACAATTACAGACAGTTTTTAATAGTTTTAGTTAACAGTGTTTTACATTTCTTATATTTTTCAAACTTTGATTTATTTTATTTTAGTTTTAGTTTTTAGTCATTTTAAAACTTCAACTTAAAACATATTTTATTACAGTTTATTATTAATTTCTAATTTTCACATTTTTATGTGAAAACTTTCAAACTTTGATTTATTTTATTGAGTTTTAGTCATTTAAGTACTTTTCAAGTACTTAAAAGTTTTTAAAGTTTTTCATGTGATATTTATATTTAATTTTATTTCAGCTTTATTTCTATAACTGTTAATTGATTTAATGCACTGAAAAAAAACTGCAGAAACAATTTTCACTCAAAAATTGCTAGTAAGTTTCACAAATAATTAAAAAGAAACAGCAGGTAACACTTTGAAATAAATGTCAAAATTATGAAATAGTATTTTCTTGTAAAATACAATAATTTTAAACTTTTTTTTCAGATTTTTAATTTTTTTTAGAACTACAGAAAATATTTTTTACAGTGTGGTTTCAGTTTTAGATAGCAGTAACAACAAGTTTAGCCTTACACGTTGTTAAAGTCATCGCTGCTGTCTTAGTTTTTGGCTTCTAAATGAGAATTCTGTGTTTTTGCTTGATGCTTTGTACATTTTTGTTTTCCTCTAAGGTTTTCCTAACCTTTAAAGCACTGTATGGTTGTGTTTTGTGTCAGGTATATGGCGCTGTGCGTCTCTAAGCTGTGAGCATCACTGTCACGCCTCTCCTGGCGGAGGAACCTGTGCCTGCCCACCAGGATACGTGGTCAGCAGAAACGACAGCCGCTCATGCATTGGTAAAATGTTTGATTGGTGATTACAAATAGTTGCTCATATTAAATCAAACTGGAGATTTGACATCAACTCTCCCTGTATCCTGTGTGCGTCTTTGCAGATTACAATGACTGTAGTCTATGGGGCATGTGTGACCAGCTGTGTGAGGATCGGATCGGAAGCCATCGCTGCAGCTGTCGGGACGGTTACATTCTGGAGCAGCACAAATACTGCCGAGCAAATCCCTCATGTGAGTCCATTCATGACGCATATACAGTATACTCAATACCTGTATGCAGAAGGTGTTTGATGAAGTGCTGCAATAGATTCATTCATTTCAGTTTAATTCAAGTTTATTTGTATAGTGCTTTTTTACAATACATGTTTCAGTGCAGCTTTACAGAAAATGCATTTTTCAGTGTTACAATCAAAAAGTATTGTGCTATAATCATTCAGACATTAGAGTCAAAGATATGCCAGGTATATACAACTATAAGATGACACCAGTATGGTGAACTGGTGTAGAAAGCATTGTCATTTGTCAGTTTTCATAAAAAATTCCTAGTAAATTTCACAATTAATTAGAAAGAAATGGCAAGTAACACAAACAATAAAACTTCACACTTTAAAGACAGTAGCAGAAAATAGTATGTATGTTTCTTGTAAAACATGCTCTAATTTACATCCTTAAAAAAAATCATTTTTTGCAGTGAACATATTTTACAGCTTGTGTATTCAGATTCATAATAAATGTAAATGTATATAAAAAAATATTTAATATTTATTTAAAATATTTTTACACAGATTTATAAGTATTTTTAATTGTATATATTTATTTAGTGTACACTTTTCTGATAAAACAAATCATATTAGATTAATTAATATTTGTTTGAAATATATTTTACAAAGGTTCACACATTTTTTTTCTTTTATTTTAGTCAGTGTATTTAATAAATTATTTTGATTTTAATTAAATTTATTTTAATTAATTTTACACAAATTTATAAGTATTTTTAATTTTATTTATTTACTCAGTGTACTTTGTGCTGATAAAAAATAATCATATTAGATTAATACAAATTTTTATATATATTTTACACAGGTTTACACATTTTTAAAAATTGTATTTATTTACTCAATATACTTTTTGGTCCCATAATAAATCATATTAAAGAATTCATATTTATTTTAGATATATTTTACACAGGTTACCTAGTATTTATTTAATCATTGTACTTTTTCCCATAATAAACCATGTTAAATTAATATATTTTAAATATATTTTACACGTTTACACTTTTTAAAAAATTTAGTCAGTGTACTTTTTGTCTCATAAGTCCTAATAAATTATTTAATATTTATTTTAAATATTTTTACACAGATAGTATTTTAATTGTAATTATTTACTCAGTGCATTTTTTTCTGATAAAACGAATCATATTAGATTAATTAATAATTAGTTTAAAATTTTACACAGGTTCACAGATTTTTTTCATTTTAGTCAGTGTACCATTTGTGTCATAATAAATCATAATAAATTAATTAACATTCATTTTAAATATGTTTTACACAAATTTACATATTTTTTTAATTGTAGTAATTTACTCAATATTCTCTTTTTGGCTCATAATAAATCATATTAACTGTAAATATATTTATATTTATATAAATATATTTACATAAAATAATATCTAAATATATTTTGCACAGATTAAACACTATTTTTTTTTTACTTGTATTTATTTAATCATTGTACTTTTCCCCATAATGCACCACATTAAATTAATATTTATTTTAAAGATATTTTACACAAATTTACCTTTTTTTAATTGTATTTATTTATTCATTATTTGTTTATAGTTTTTCTGTTTCTTCTGCGTTATGTTTTCCTGCATGCTTTCACATAGGTATCTTTGAGACTAATATTCCTGGTGTTAACTGTTATCTTACATGTGCATTAATCAGGCTCTTTGCAGCCCATTTCTCATCAAGCGCCTCCGTTTGCATTGAATGCCATTGTGTTATTAAGCTCCTGAAATGTCTGCCTCCCAACCATTTGTTTGGCAGGCCCTGGAAATGAATAACAAACGCTGGCACCACACAGCCAATCTGAAACTCTCTCACATTAGTTATGTCTTATCAAAAGTACATTATATTATGCGAGTTCTCCAAAGATGGTCAAACTGTATCCTTCATTTTGAAGCTTACCACATTGTCTCACTTTGTTTGGTCATCTTTAGCCGGGATGCCTTCTCTTATATTCTCCAATGGGAGAGACTTGCTGATTGCTGATGTCCACGGACACAGCGCTCGCACCCTGGTCGAGTCCCAGAACAGAGGAGTTGCTGTTGGTGTGGACTTCCATTACCAGCTGCAAAGAGTCTTTTGGACCGACACAATCCAAAATAAGGTAAAATTGTATATGAAGTTGCATATAGTTCCTAAAAAATTGCATTTGACTGGCATTTATAAAATAAATAAATGCTGTTCTTTTAAACTTTCCATTCAGCAAAGAATCCTGAAAAATAAATGGTGTCATAGTTTCCACAAAAATATGAAGCAGCCTACTTGTTTTCAACATCTTGAGCAGTAAATCAGCATATCAGAATGATTTCTGAAGGATCATGTTATGTGACACTGACAGGGTTCGTACAAGCTGCTTTAAGTGCTTGAATTTGACTTTTTGAAAAACCTGGCCTGGAAAATATTTCCTGAAGAGGTACTGAGTTACTGAAAGACAATATATCTATAAATTAAGTGTTTCATTTTTTATGAATCTTTAATATCCTTTCATGCAAAATTCATGCAATTTAAAAAAAAAAGTTTTGAGGAACAGATGAACTGAATCACTTGAGTGAGTCATTTACACTAGATCTGCTCTGATTGGTTCAAACTTGTGACTTCGATCATTCATTTCAATCGATTCACTTGGAAAAAACAGATGAAATAAAAAAGCTCATTTTTGCATTTCAGCATTGTAATGATTTTAAAAAAGCACATAGTGATAGGTGAATCTGAGTATTCAAAACTCTAAATTAGTTAAACCATTGCTTTGCAAAATGATTCACTGTTTCGAAGAGCTCCAATCGGATCGCGAATCATTTGATTCAGATCGGAATTTCAGATGGCATATTGTGAATCATTTGACTGATACGAAAAGAGGAACAGATGAACTGAATCACTTGAGTGAGTCATTTACACTGGAACCGCTCCGATTGATTCAAACTTTTGACTTCGATCATTAGTTTCAAGCGATTCACTAGCAAAAAACACAACAAAAAACAGATCAAATTAAAAGAGCCAATCATTTTTGCATTTTGACATTGTAACGATTTTAAAAAACATGTAGTGATGGGTAAAACTGAGTTTTGTAAAACTCTGCATCAGTTAAACTATTGCATTGCAAAATGATTCAGCGTGTTGAAGAGCTCCACTCAGATTGCGTATCACGAATGATTTGATTCAGATCAGATTTCAGATGGCATATTGCAAATCATTTGACTGTTGCAAAAAGAGGAACAGATGAACTGAATCACTTATGTGAGTCATTTACACCGGAACCGTTCCGACTGATTCAAACTTGTGACTTTGATCATTCATTTCAAGCGATTCACTTGGAAAAAAACAGATCAAATTAAAAGAGCCAATCATTTTTTAATTTTTTGAATTTCGTTATATTGTAACAATTTAAAAAAACATGCAGTGATGGGTAAAACTGAGTTTTTCAAAACTATGAATCACATAAACCATTGCTTTGCAAAATGATTCACTGTTTCGAGGCGTTCCAATCAGATTACAGATCGCAAATCATTTGATTCAGATCGGGATTCAACGATTTTAAAAAGCACGTAGTGATGGCATTGCTTTGCAAAATGATTCACTGTTTCGAAGCACTCGAATTGGATTGCGGATCGCAAATCATTTGATTCAGACTAGGATTTCAGATTGCGTATTGTGAATCATTTAACTGATGCGAAAAGAGGGACAGATGAACTGAATCAGTAGAGTCAGTCATTTACACTGGAACCGCTCAGATTGATTCAACCTATGACTTCGATCATTCATTTCAAGTGATTCACTAGCAAAAAAACAGATCCAATTAAAAAAAACAGATCAAATTAAAAGAGCCAATCATTTTTGAATTTTGACATTGTAACAGTTAAAAAAACGTAGTGATTTTTTTTTCAAAACTCTGAATCAGAATCTGAATTGTGTTGCAAAATGATTCACTGTTTTGAAGCACTCCAGTCGGACTGCATATTGCGAATCATTTGATTCAGATCGGGACTTCGGTGCGGGTTCGCAAATCATTTGCTTTAGATCAGAACTTTGCATATCATGAATCATTTGATACAGATCAGAACTTTAGAGAAGTCCTGGAATTTCATGTTACAGTATCTGTATGAACCCTGCATTGAATATATTATGTATTTATACATTTCTTTCTGGTCCTCGAATTCTGATTCACCATTTGTATCACTCCACTTTCTGTATTTCTCATAGCAAGTGTCATGACGGACATCCAAATCTGCTATAGTTTTATAAATGATACTGTTTTTGTGTCAAGGTTTTAAGAGTTTTTAGGCGAGAATGTACTTTTTTACTTATTAACTTTCGTTATTATTAATATTGTGCCCTTTCTTGCTTACTAAATCCTTCTCTATGTGATTTAGCAGCTTCCACATGTTTTTTCCATAGTTTAGACAGTATACATTAGCAGAACAACATATTCATTAGTACATTAACCGTGCAATCCATGCTGTTGTTTACATCCGAGTATTGTCAATATGACCACGCATCTGGATAACTGACCGTATTGTGACCAAATCGTGCAAACCCTCTATATCACACTCGTAGCAGGGGACATTGCTTAGGTAGAATGGTTACTCTTGTGATATTGCTCATATATATCTACTTACAGTACAGTTTACTATATTTCATAGCTCAGTGTGTGTCATTAATGTTTCCCCCTTACATTCATTTAATGCTCTGGCACTTGCTGTGGGTTCTCAGTTTTCCTGAATTTAATAAGTGGCATTTCACAGATTACTGACGTTCTAACCTTGTCAGGTCGAGTGATATCGATGTTACGTTTGTTGTTGATAACAAAGCTCTGCATTATACCAGCTCTTCCTCTTGTACTAACGTCCCTGACCCTCAACAACACACACACACACACTCTCTCTCATTGTGCCAGTCAGTCTGCTCTGATCTCACCTCTCATACACCCCAGCAACAGCGTTTGGCTGAATGCCCAAATAAAGTCTGTCTGTTTCAAACAGAGTGTGCCAGTATCTTTCAAGCCTCCCTAAACTCTTCCTGAAGCAATCAAGACCGAGCAATATTGCGTTAACCCCCAGAGTAATGGATTAAAACATTCTTTAAAATGCATAACAGACACACTACCAAAGTTTGGGGTCGGTAATATTTTTTTACAAATGTTTTTGAAAGCTCTTATGCTCAACAAGGCTGCATGTATTTGATTAAAAATCCAGTACAATTTAAAATAACTTTTCTATTTGAATATATTTTAAAATGTAATTTATTTTTGTGATGCAAAGCTGAATTTTCAGCATCATTACTCCAGTCTTCAGTGTCACGTGATCCTTCAGAAATCATTCTAATATGCTGATTTGCTGCTCAAGAAACATTTATTATTATTATACATGATGATTATTGAAAACTGTTATTAGTTTTTATATTAATATTTTGAATGAGCTATTTTTATATTTTCTGTTTTAATTTTAGCTTCTTTTTTTGTTGAAATATTCCTGTTTAGGTTTTAATAAAATTTTATTTTAGTTTTTATTTATTTAGAATATTAATTTGATTTATTTAGCAATTTCAGTCTAATTTCTTACAATATGTATTATTTATATTTTATTTGTAATATCCATTTTATTTATTTAGTAATTTAGTTAGTAATTTCAAATTTCAATTTTATTTAATTTTTATTTTGTTCAGCAAAAATATTGTAGCTATTATTTATTTAGTAATTTCAGTTTAACATTTTAAATAATGTATTTAAATACTTTTTTTTTTAATTACTATTTTGAATGAGCTTTTATTTGTATATTTTTCATTTTTTTCCTTTATTTAAAAAAAAAATTCTTAGGTTTTAATTTTATTTTATTTTGGTTTTAGTTCTGTTTTAGTATATTAATTTTATTTCTTTAGTAATTTCAGTTCTTACTCCATTTCTGATTATTATTAATGTTGAAAATAGTTGTGCTGTTTCATATTTTTGTGGAAAATGTGATAAATTTTCCTTCTTAAGACTCTGATGAATAGAAATAAAAAAAGGTGTTTTTTTATCTAAATCTAAAACATTATAAATGTCTTTACTGTCAGTTTATTGCATCCTTGCTGAATGAAGGCCTTAATTTCTTTTTAAAAAAATCTTAATTACCTAAACTTTTTGAGTATTACATTGTAAAAACTATAATATTTTTAATTTGATAAAAAATGCAATGGTGTGATTTTACAGCTTTTAAAAAACATTGTTGTTATTTTTTATTTTTATTTTTTTTAGAAATGTATAAGCAAAATTTATCCAAATGCAAAATGTGAGGAGAAAAAAAAAACATAATAAATATGAGTGCTTGGTTTGGGGTCGGTAAGATTTTCTTAATAATTTTAAAAGTCTAATTAAAGCTGCATTTATTTGATAAAAAATCCAATAAAAACAGAAAAACTGTGAAATATTATTACAATTTAAAATAGCTGTTTTTTTTTATGTGAATACATTTTAAAATGTAATTTATTCCTGTGATGCAAAGCTGAATTTTCAGCATTATCACTAAAACCAATTATGTGATTTTACAGCTTTGAAAAACATTGTTTTTTCATTTTGTTTTACTAATGTTTGAGCAAAATTCATCCAAATGCAAAAAAAATGCATAATATAGGTCAGTGCTTGGGTCTCTGAGGATTAAAGAAAAAAACGATGCTGTGAAGGAAGTTGGCTCTTCATCAGCGGAAAGGGAATTCTTCAGCTGATGCCTGTAGATACTGCTAATACACTAATAATGGGTGACCAGTCTGGCTCCCAAAGGGCCGCAGTCACGGTAGCTGGCTCGGATCGGTGCTAGACTCCACGTTTTCTAATCTCCAAAAAGTGTCTGATATGCAGGGAAATGCTGGCATATTTCTGCGTAATTTTATGCAACCTGAGAGGACGTGGAGTGAGCGTGCAGTATTCGTCCCTTCTTTACGCATTCTTTGGCCAGCTCAGAGAGCTTTGTTTCAAACTCCTGGCTACTTTGCGATTTGGAGATCAGCCACGGAGCGAAAAAAGCGAGTACATGCGAGGAGACGGGCTTCTGAGTGTCGTGGCAGGGGGTCTCAGAGAGCCACACCACCAGACCACCTTCACAGCTTGAGTTTCTGTTAAACGGGTCAGCTCAGAATCACGGCCTTTTAGACGTTTGGCTCTGGTTTCCAAAGGGCAAATCTTGCAAAGAGCATTGGTGCCTTAGCTTGTGTTATGATGCCAAGGGATCCAGCCTGAGAAACTGGTGCCATCTTTTAATCAATAGGGCAGTGGTTTCAGTGTACCACCTCTGGGGCAGCGCAGAAAGCCAAACTCTCAGATGTCAGATGATATAAGCCGGGCCTCAATCTTATTACCCGTGATTATTTAAGAAGAGAATGTAATGTCAAGTTTCAAGCAAGTTTTGGTTATCTTCTTGTAGGATTACTGCTGAAAAGACAGACTGATATCGTGACACATACTAAAGAAAAAACTAGTTTAGCTATTTATTATTTGAGCTTGAGGCTGGTTAGGGTTAAAGTTAAGCTGGTTAGATAAGGGATTTGTGCAGTGTTATTTTAGTGTTATTTGTAAACTATTATTAGTTTTTATTTTACTTTTTTGAGTTGCTTTTTTATGGTTAGGGTTATTTTTATTTTCATATTTCATTTTAATTTTAGTGTAATTTTTAACCGTTTTGTCTTGTTTTATTATTTCTATTTAGGTTTAATTTCTTTCAGTTTTATTTTTTATTTATTTGGTAATTTCAGTTTTGTTTATTTGTTTAGTTTATTGTAATAATTTATTGTAATATTTTTAATTTATAATATTTTTTTTCCTTACTTTATTTATACATTTTCAAGTATTACACAATTTTCAAAAATAGTTTAAATAACTTTTTACCAAGACTATATATAAAGAAAGGAGATCAGAATAATAAAAAAAGAAAATGATCAATAATTTATATTTTATAATAATATTCATTTTTAGTTAGTAATTTCAAAATTTCTTTTCATTTAGTTTAAAATAGTTAATCTAATATTTATATTTTATTTCATTTCATTTTACAAAACTGATTTCATGTATTTATAATGTGTTATTAATGTATTATTATTAATATCTTTGTTTTTAATTTAATTTAATTTAGTAATTTAGTGAATTAAATTATTCAACTTGCTAAGGCAACATTTAAATTTTTTTATCTATTATATTATCTATTTTATTTAATCATTTAAATATACAAAAATAATTTTAGTTTTTATTTAGTTATTTCAGTTTATTTATAATATTTAATATTTAATATTTATTTAATATATATTTATTTAAGTTTTATGTATAATATTCATTTTATTTATTTAGTTTGGTTTGGTTTAAGTTTTCATTATTTTATTTTATTTGTATTTTACCAAAGTGTTTTTAATAGTTTTGTTTTTTATTTAGTAAGGTCCGTTATTTATTATATTTATTATTTATATTAATTTAATTTATTTATTTACTAATTTGGGTAGTAATTCCAGTTATTCAACTTGCCAGCATTTCTAATTTTTAGCTTTATTTTAATCATCAAAAAAAAAAAATTCTTATATATATACATATATATATATATATATATATTTTTATTATTTTATTATTTTTTTTTTTTCAATTATATAAAATGAAATTACTCAATAAATAACAAAATTTTTGTAAAATAAAATAAAAATAAAATAAAATATTAAAGGAAATATTTTTTTAGAAAATCGTTTTAGTTTGTGTTTATTTAGTAATTTCGGTTAATTTATAATATTTATTATTTATAATTTTTATGTATAATATTCATTTTATTTGTTTAGTAATTTAGTTAGTAAAAGAAACATTTCTGATTTCCATTTGGTTTTAGTTTTCATCTTTTTGTTATTTATTTTATTTTATTTTATTTTACCAACTTGTTTATTATAGTTTTGTTTTTTTATTTAGTAAGTTCAGTTATTTACAATATTTATTATTTATATTAATTTACAATATTTATCATATTTATTTAATGTATCATATTTATTTATGTAATTTTTAACCACTGCAGTCATTTTGTCCTTTTTTTATTTAGGTTTTATTTAATTTAATTTTAGTTTTAGTTCTGTTTTATTTTTATTTATTTAGTCATATTTATGAAGTCATTTAAGAACTCCAGTGATAATAACAGCAAACTAGCATTTACAACAAAAGCTGTTCTTTTCAGCAGAATGTCAAAACTTCCCTAATCGCAACTTGTTTGCTCCAAATAGGTGTTTTCCGTGGATATGGACGGGTCGCGTTTACAGGTGGTGCTGAACGTATCCGTGGACTACCCTGAAAACCTCGCCGTGGACTGGGTGAACAACAAACTGTACGTGGTGGAGGCCAGCGTCAACAGAATCGACATGGTGGACTTAGACGGGAGCAATCGTGTCACTCTGATCGCCGAGCACCTGGGCAACCCGAGAGGTCTCGCGCTTGACCCGACCGTGGGGTGAGTTCCCGAAGGAGACGTCAGACGCTTCCCGTCGACTTTAATCTTAGCCTTGCTTCCTCCGCCTAATCCGCGTCCATTATAAGCGCAATCATAAAGCTGATCTCAGATACTGAGAACGGTAATGTTGTACACGGTCTGTGAGGATTAGTCTGAAGTAATTAAGCAAAGATGAGCTTCACAGAAACCCGATAGGGTGGTACGGCCAGGTGGCCTCTTGCTAAATTGAGAAGTGACAATAAATGCATAAAGTTGCATTGCTTTGGTGTCTGAAAATAACGTATTCATTTCAAAATCTTGCTTTTATCCCTAAAGGTTTTATCCGTAACCCAATGCCATCCAAAGTTCAAGTTGCTCTTCATCTCTTTTAGTGCAACATGAGATTAATAAATCACGATTCATTGTTATAATGGGATATATCATGTAGGATTCGTTCCTTTTTCTATTTTGGATGATTAAAACAATGTCTTTTGTCACAATGAGCTTGTTGTGTTTGAGTTTAGGTACCTTTTCTTCTCCGACTGGGATACTTTGAATGGGGAACCGGGTTTGGAGAGGGCCTACATGGATGGCACCAACCGCTATGGGATCATCAGGACCAAACTTGGCTGGCCTGCTGGGATAACATTGGACCTTGAGGCTAAAAGAGTGTATTGGGTGGACAGTCGCTATGATTATATCGAAACCACCACTTATGATGGCTTGCACAGGTATCTTCTTTGGGTTTATTTAGAAATGCATGGTTTTTGTTTGCAATATCTTATTTAAATTCTCCAAAAGGAAAACTGTGGTCCACGGTGGGTCTGTGATTCCTCATCCGTTTGGCGTTACTCTGTTCGAGCATTCGGTCTACTACACTGACTGGACTAAGATGGCTGTTATGAAGGCTAATAAATACAGCGACAACAACCCGCAAGAGCTCTACAGGACCTCTCAGAGACCACATGGACTGACTGTGGTGCATGCATACAGACAGCCCTTTGGTAAGGAGCCTAGAAAGTGCATGTGCCACTCTCTATTATGTATATTAAACTGTTGGATTTTGGCAATAGGATTGCAGTGCAGTTTTGGTTCTGGAAATATGGCCTTTCAGTGTGGATTTGGTTATAAAAGTATTCTCAAAGAAGAAAAAATTCTAAGAAATGAATCAAACCGATGAACCTGTGTTGTTATTGTTAAGTAAAACTGTTAAAAATCATTTTTATTAATTAAAATAAACCTGAAATAAAATATTCATTTTTAGAAAAACGTAAACCTAAAAAACGTACATGAAAATTAGAAATGTTGGCTTTCACAACTAACTGAAATAAAACAGGTTAAGTTAAAGTACTACAATTACTAAAATTATAAATAATAAAAATGAAAAAAGCGTGTAACAAAATTACTAAAAATGAAATAAAAATAAATAGCTAAATAGAAATAATTGGAAAAAAAAAACAAAAACATAAAAAAGCACATAAAAATGACTAAAAATGAAATACAAACACGTAGCTAAATAGAAATAAAATAATAATAATAAAAATGAAAAAAGCATGTAATAAAATGACTAAAAATTAAATAAAAAGTAAATAGCTAAATAGAAATATTTAAAAAAATAATAATAAAAATAAAAGAGCACATAACAAAATGATAAACAATTAAATAAAAATAAATAGCTAAATAGAAATATTAAAAAAAATAATAATAAATATAAAATAGCACAACAAAATTACTAAAAATTAAATAAAAGCAAGTAGCTAAATAGAAATTTAAAAAATAATAATAAATATGAAAAAGCATGTAATAAAATTGCTAAAAATGAAAAAAAAACTAAATAGAAATATTTAAAAAATAATAATAAAAATTAAAAAAACATTTAACAAAATAACTAAAAATGTAAATAGCTAAACAGAAATATTTTAAAAAATTAGTTGAAGTACTAAAATAACTAAAAATGAAATAAAAATAAATAGCTAAATAGAAATATTAATAATAATAATAAAAATTAAAAAAGCACAACAAAATTACTAAAAATGGAACAAAAATAAATAGCTAAATAGAAATATTAAAAGATAATAATACAATTTTAAAAAGCACAACAAAATCCTTACATTTGAACTAAAAATCTGAAATTTAAATCAAACTAAAACTGAAACAAACTAAAACCAAAAAATATGAAAACATTATTCAAAATATTATTACTATAAAGGTAGATAAACAATATTAAAATAACATGACAGTACACATGATGAGTTTACAGTACAATTTTATTATATTACAACAAATGTTATTATATTAAAAAAATCATTTTTTGAGAATCATAACTCTTGTTTTTTGAGGAAATAATAATAATAATAAAAATACAGCTTCCCATAAATCATTGCAAATTATGCAATTAAAAAAGCTATGCAATACTGCTGTCTAATTTTAAGTATAAAATACACTATACATGAAGTTTTTTAATACAAAATGTTTAAATTCAAATATGCAAATGTATAAATATACAAACACTGAGTATACACGTTTTGGAACATTTATTTTAATATATTTGATAATTTTGCAATAAACTGTATATACACAGTGCAATTCCTGTCTTGTTTACATTTAGTATTTAGATTTGTCTTTGGTAATGCGATCACAAGTGGTTAGCGCTAAATACAGATGGAAACATGGCCCAGAAAGTTTTCATTTTTAAAAATGCAATGTGATTGCATCACATTTGTAGTGTAAATGTTTTGTTGCACATGGATGTTGAATCACTGTGCTAGGGAGAGGTTTTAAACGTAACCATCAAGAAATGATTACTATTCTGTTTGTGATTTATTGACATGTATGTTTGTTTGATCGGACAGTAAGTAACCCCTGTGGTGCTGATCGAGGAGGCTGTGAACACATCTGTGTTCTGAGTCACAGAACTGATAACGGCGGTCTGGGATATCGCTGCCGCTGCCGAATGGGCTACGATCTGCATGCTGACGGCAAGAGATGTGTGGGTAAGACACATCTCAGTCATACTTTGAGCTTGTGTCTTTGTTTACCATTGCATCTTTGCATCTTATGCAAAGGTTATATCATGAAAAATTATCCTTTTGAGATGCAACAGCTTGATGTTTAAAGAAAGCAATAATATGTATGCAATATGCATTATGGTGTCTTGCAGCTGTGAGGCAGTTTTTGCTGTTCTCCAGTCAGCTGGCGGTCAGAGGAATCCCTTTCAACCTATCTACACAGGAAGACATCATTCTGCCCATCACAGGAACTCCATCTTATTTCGTTGGAGTGGACTTCAGTGCTGCGGACAATTCAATTTTCTTCTCTGATACGGTGAAAGACATCATCTACAAACAGAAAGTTGATGGAACTGGTGAGAATGCCTAGTTTTTTATATGCACATTTCAGTAAGTGATTTAACTTCTTCCAGACATATATACATTTTTTTTTACCCTAAATGTAGCTACACTACCAGTCAAAAGTTTTTGAACAGTAAGTGTTTTAATGTTTTTTAAGAAGTCTCTTCTGCTCACCAAGCCTGCATTTATTTGATCCAAAGTACAGCAAAAACTGTACAATTTGGAAATATTTTTATTATTTAAAATAATTGTTTTCTATTTGAATATATTTTAAAATATAATTTATTCCTGTGATCAAAGCTACATTTTCAGCATCATTACTCCAGCCTTCAGTGTCACATGATCCTTCAGAAATCATTCTAATTTACTGATTTGCTGTTTAAGATTTTTTCTTATTATCAGTATTTAAAACAGTTGAGTACATTTTTTTCAGGATGATGAATAGAAAGATCTAAAGATCAGCATTTATCTGAAATAAAAAGCTTTTGTAACAGTATACATTATAACATTTAAAAGCGTGGAGTCAGTATAATGTTTTTGGGAAAGAAATGATAGAAATTAACACTTATTTAGCAAAGATGCTTTAAATTGATCAAAAGTGATGGTAAAGACATTTATAATGTTACAAAAGATTTTTATTTCAAATAAATGCTGTTCTTCTGAACATCAAAGAAACCGGAAAAAATTCTACTCAGCTGTTTTCAACAATAATTATAAAAAGAAATGTTTTTTTGAGCAGTAAATCAGAATATTAGAATGATTTCTGAAGGATCCTGTGCCTGGAGTAATAATACTAAAAAATCAGCTGTGAAATCACGCGAATAAATTGCATTTTAAAACATATTCAAATAGAAAATGGTTATTTTAAATAGTAAAAATATTTCAAAATTTTACTGCTTTTGCTGTACTTTGGATCAAATAAATGCAGGCTTGGTGAGCAGAAGAGACTTCTTTAAAAAACCTTAAAAATCTTACTGTTCAAAAACTTTTGACTGGTCTTGTATGTAAAAATATAAAAATGAAATCAATTAATTCAATCAGTCAGAACGCTAAAGGCTTTGCAGAAGATCTAAATGTAATGCCTCAACGCTTTTTATTTATGTTTACATTTCACTTCATCTGCAACAGATGTAATTGATTTACTTTAGTTGTGCAGGGCATTTTTTTGGCCTCATATCTTGAATTTGGGAGGCATTTATTTAGATTTTGATTGCATTTTCCCCCCAAGCACCCAGTAATTTCTATCCCTAATATATAATTGCTTGTATTCACTGGAGTGTTCTTCAGTTCAAATGATCTTATTCATTTTGTTTGTGAGAAAAGCACAAAATCTCTACTCTGTTTGCTGAAATGTCCTTGACTTGTAGGTAGATAAAGTGAGAAACTGATACTCGCTGAATACCCCACTCAGCCCTTGGGATATTTGCTGTGTGCCAACAACACATTTTGCTGCATGTGATCTTGCCTATCAGCTGCCTTCAAAGGCCAACTACATGAGATAATGTGTTCGCTGGTGTTGGACTACATTTCTAATAGAAATCCAGGACACTAATACCCTCCTCCCCTAACTCAACCCAAAACAATATAGACAATTTGCTCATTTCATTGAACACCTGTGAGCCACATATAAGGGAAAGCAAATTAATTTGCACTATTTTCCTACAAAAAATTGTGAAATATTAGTTTAATTTAAAGCAACTGTTTTCTATTTAAATATATTTTAAAATGTAATTTATTCCTGTGATGCAAAGCTGAATTTTCAGCATCATTACTCCAGTCTTCAGTTTCACACGATCCTTCAGAAATCATTATAATATGATGATTTGCTGCTCAAGAAACATGTGTTATTATCAATATTGAAAACAGTTGTGCTGCCTTATACAGGTGCATCTCAATAAATTAGAATGCCGTGGAAAAGTTCATTTATTTCAGTAATTCAACTCAAATTGTGAAACTCGTGTATTAAATAAATTCAGTGCACACAGACTGAAGTAGTTTAAGTCTTTGGTTCTTTTAATTGTGATGATTTTGGCTCACATTTAACAAAAACCCACCAATTCACTATCTCAACAAATTAGAATACTTCATAAGACCAATAAAAACATTTTTAGTGAATTGTTGGCCTTCTGGAAAGTATGTTCATTTACTGTATATGTACTCAATACTTGGTAGGGGCTCCTTTTGCTTTAATTACTAATCAGTCTGTGGCACTGCTGAGGTGGTATGGAAGCCCAGGTTTCTTTGACAGTGGCCTTCAGCTCATCTGCATTTTTTGGTCTCTTGATTCTCATTTTTGTCTTGACAATACCCCATAGATTCTCTATGGGGTTCAGGTCTGGTGAGTTTGCTGGTCAGTCAAGCACACCAACACCATGGTCATTTAAACAACTTTTAGTGCTTTTGGCAGTGTGGGCAGGTGCCAAATCCTGCTGGAAAATGAGATCAGCATCTTTAAAAAGCTGGTCAGCAGAAGGAAGCATGAAGAGGACTTTGGACCACTGGGCAACAGTCCATTTCTTCTTCTCCTTAGCCCAGGTAAGACGCCTCTGACGTCTGTGGTTCAGGAGTGGCTTAACAAGAGGAATACGACAACTGTAACCAAATTCCTTGACACGTCTGTGTGTGGTGGCTCTTGATGCCTTGACCCCAGCCTCAGTCCATTCCTTGTGGAGTTCACCCAAATTCTTGAATCGATTTTGCTTGACAAGCCTCTCAAGGCTGCGGTTCTCTCGGTTGGATGTGCGTCTTTTTTTTTTCCACACTTTTTCCTTCCACTCAATTTTCTGTTAACATGCTTGGATACAGCACTCTGTGAATTCTTCTCTGGCAATGAATGTTTGTGGCTTACCCTCCTTGTGAAGGGTGTCAATGATTGTCTTCCCCATGATTGTGTAGCCTAGTGAACCAAACTGAGAAACCATTTGGAAGGCTCAGGAAACCTTTGCAGGTGTTTTGAGTTGATTAGCTGACTGGCATGTCACCATATTCTAATTTGTTGAGACAGTGAATTGGTGGGTTTTTGTTAAATGTGAGCCAAAATCATCACAATTAAAAGAACCAAAGACTTAAACTACTTCAGTCTGTGTGCACTGAATTTATTTAATACACGAGTTTCACAATTTGAGTTGAATTACTGAAATAAATGAACTTTTCCACGACATTCTAATTTATTGAGATGCACCTGTATGTGGATTACGCTCTAATCATTGTGTTTGTTTGCTTGAAACCGCACAGGCAGGGAGGTGCTAGCAGCCAATCGGGTGGATGGTGTGGAAGATCTTGCTTATGATTGGATATCGAAGAACCTGTACTGGACGGATCCACGCTACAGGAGTATATCTGTGATGAAGGTTGCGGATAAAACCAGACGAGCCATTGTACGAAACCTCAACAACCCCAGATCCATAGTGATCCACCCGGTGGCTGGGTGAGCCTTTATTGGCTAGTCTTGTTTATGATATTGCTATTTTATAGACAAAATGAAAGAAAAACAGTTAATGCTATGGCTCTTTTGAGCTACCTTGCTGTGTACTTCCTAAAAAGGCAACTTCCTTTTATAGGTCAAGCGAAATGGAACCTTATAAGTGACCAATTTTAAATGATCTACATAGGCAGCAACTCTTTGTATCATAAAAAAAACATGCAAAGCACATGAGACTTGACTCCTGTTAATTATTACTTTCAATAGAGTTTAGTATTAACATGCTGCTAAGCTGAAGAAGAAAACAGCAAATACATAATACATTTTTTAAAAGTTTTTAAAATTGTTTATATTTTTTTATAAAACTTGTTTAATGTACAAAAATATTATTTTAGTTTTATTTATAAGCTATTAATTATTTATTAATACTTTTTAGTACGTATTGATATATGGAATTGTTTTTGTAAATGTGATATGTTCTTTTGTCATCTTTATTCTTTTTTTTTCTTTGTAGCTTTAATTTATTTCTTAGTCCATTTTTTGTTTAGTGACTTCAGTAAATTAACGTATATCATTTATTTCAGTTATTTATTTGCCAAGGGAATATTTCTATTTTTGTTTTTTTGTTTTATTTAAAGTTTTTAAGTTTTTATAAAATGTTTTGCTTTTATTATTTTATTTTATTTTATTTTATGTTATATATTTTTTTATGTTTTTTTTTAACATCTTCCTTCCAGCATGACCCAAAATAGTATATAATAATATAGTTTTAGTTGATGTAAACTCTTAATTTATTATATTTATAAATTTATATGTAATTGATAAATATATATATTTGGGATACATAATTATGCTATGACTTTAGTACACCAACATATATTATTTATTTCAGGTAGTTGCCAAAGAAACATTTCTTATTTTTGTTAGTTTTTTAAAAATTTAAAGTTTTTACGTTTTTTTTAAAGGTTTTATTTTATTTTATTTTATTTTATCTTTCTTCCAGCATCACCCAAAAATAGTTTTTTTTAAATTTTATGTTATAGTTTTAGTTGATGTAATTTGTTATTTATATATAATTGATACATATAGATTTATTTATATTCATCAATATTTGTCTTGCATTATGGGATACATAATTATTCTATGACTTTAGTACACCAACTTATATTATTTATTTAAAGTAGTCGCCAAGGGAACATTTCTCATTTTATTTTATTTTATTTTATTTTATTTTATTTTGTTTTATTTTATTTTATTGACTTTAGTACACCAACACATATATTATTTATTTGAGGTAGTTGCCAAGGGAACATTTCTCATTTTTGTTATTTTTTTTTTAATTGAAAGTTTTCAAGCCTTTATAAAAGGTTTCAGCTTTATCTATTTTTTATTTGATTTCATTTTATTTGATTTTATTTTATTTTAATCATCTTTCCTTCAGTGTTTTTATTTTATAGCTTTATTTATATTTATCAATATTTGTCTTGCATTATAGGATAACTGTGCCATAGTTATGCCGCCTTTCTTTTCTTTCAGCTTTCGCTATGATGCCGTAAAATGATGTCTGCATAGGAAGTTTACTAGATATTGAACCAGAACCCTTGTTATTGTAGGCTAAAAATTGCATTTACAAAATAAACACACTCAAACTTCCTCTTTTGTAGAAAAAAAAGGTGGTGAAATCACAGGCACGTTCAAATGTCAACAGACACAATTCAGTGAGCGACCGTGAGCCAGAAACACAGCTCGGGGGAGCCCTGCTTTCACCTCGCCTCTCTGTTTCCCTAGGACCATGAAAAAGCATTAACAATCAGGCCACTTGTGTCCAGTCACACCTTTCATAATGCAGGAGGTGCCCAGCCATTCATAGATTGCTCCTGCTTTGAACCTGGCACAGATAAAGGAGCTCTTTATGCCGTACTAGTGGGACATTTCCAATGGCTTCAAAGTCATGAGGCCTCTGGGCCCAGGAGACTAGATTAGTGCTGCATGAAGGCTGGTATTGTAGTGCACACTAAGAACTTGGCTTAACGGGGGAAAACCCCACAGAGCGCTCAGATAAACTGTCTATACCTCACAGTTTATAGATAAAACCCAGCGGATGGTTGCGAAAGTGTCCTTACCTATTAATTTGGTGAGAGCACAGGATGCCCATATGACTTCTCAAGATTTCAGAAGTCATCTGATACATATGTGTGAGGAACAGTCCAACTGTTGTTTTGTATTTCTTTAAAATATATATGTAGGGTGAGTAAATGATGACACAATATTAATTTTTTGGGTGAACTATTTCTTTTAAAGCCTTGTGTGTGTCTTTGTGCCCGGCAGTTATGTTTTCTGGACCGACTGGTACCGTCCTGCGAAGATTATGCGGGCCTGGGGTGACGGGTCACATGCTCAGTCGATTGTAAATACCACTCTTGGCTGGCCTAATGGCTTGGCTATTGACTGGAGGTGAGTCATAGTTCCCAGAATGCAGCCGCAACAATACAGCATTCAGTTGTGCTCATAATACCACAAACAATAATCTATTTTTGTTTCATTCATAATTCTCCCTTTCTGAAGCCGTGACTCATCATTTGTTTGTTGTGCGTTCAATACCACACTTGCTCTTAATCTCCTTAAATCATGATGTGACATAATCCTGTTTCTCAGTGTTGGCCTAAAACTCTGTCCTCTTGATCATGTCTCTGGGTCTCAGTGCCATGCGGTTGTATTGGGTGGACGCCTTCTTTGATAAGATCGAGCACAGCAACTTTGACGGGCAAAACAGGTTGTCTTTGGATCGCATTACTCAGATCTCCCACCCGTTTGGACTTACTGTTTTTGGAGGTGGGTTTACCAATTTCTGTCTATCTATTGTTCAATCTATCGCTCAATCGTTCAATCTATAGTTCAATTGTTCGATCTATCGTTCTGTCTATCATTCAGTCATTCTATCTTTTGTTCAGTCGTTCTATCATTAAATCGTTCCATCTATTGTTCAATCGTTCTGTCTATCGTTAAATAGTTTAATCTATTGTTTAATCATTCTATCTATTGTTCAATCGTTCTGCTTATCTTTAAATCGTTAAATCTATTGTTTAATCGTTCTATCTATCATTGAATCATTCAATCTATCGCTCAGTTGTTCTATTGTTTAATCGTTCTATCGTTCAAGCGTTCTGTCTATCGCTAAATCATTCAATCTTTTGTTCAATCGTTCTATCATTTAATCTGTTGTTTAATCATTCTTTTGTTCAATCATTCTATCATTAAATCATTCAATCTATCATTCAATCATTCTGTTTATCTTTAAATCGTTAAATCTATTGTTTAATCGTTCTATCTATCATTGAATCATTCAATCTATCGTTCAGTTGTTCTATTGTTTAATCGTTCGATCTATCGTTCAATCATTCTGTCTATCGTTAAATGGTTTAATCTATTGTTTAATTGCTCTACTGTTCAATCGTTCTATCTATCATTAAATCATTCAATTTATCGTTCAATCATTCTGTCTATCGTTAAATGGTTCAATCTATTGTTTAATCGTTTTATTGTTCAATCGTTCTATCTATCATTAAATCATTCAATCTGTCGTTAAATCGTTCAATCTATTGTTTAATCATTCTATCTATTGTTCAGTCGTTCTATCTGTCATTAAATCGTCCAATCTATCGTTCAATCATGCTGTCTATCGTTAAATGGTTCAATCTATTGTTCAGTCGTTCTATCTATCATTAAATCATTCAATCTATCGTTAAATCACTGTCTATCGTTTAATCTGTTTTTTAATCATTTAGTCTATGGTTCAATCGTTCCATTTGTCATTAAATCATTCAATCTATCATTCAATCGTTCTATCTATTGGTAAATCTATTGTTTAATCATTCTATCTTTTGTTCAGTCGTTCTATCTATCATTGAATCATTCAGTCTATCGTTCAGTTGTTCTATTGTTTAATCGTTCTGTCTATCGTTTAATCGTTCTGTTGTTTAATCGTTCTATCTATCGTTCAGTCATTCTGTTTATCGGTTAATGGTTCAATCTATTATTCAATCGTTTTGTCTATCGTTAAATGGTTCAATCTATTGTTTAATCGTTCTATTGTTCAATCTTTCTATCATTAAATCATTCAATCTATCGTTCAATCATTTTGTCTATCGTTAAATCGTTCAATCTGTTGTTTAATCATTCTATCTATTGTTCAGTCGTTCTATCATTAAATCATTCAGTCTATTGTTCAGTCGTTCTATTGTTTAATCGTTCTATCTATCGTTCAATTGTTCTATTGTTAAATCATTCAATCTATTGTTTAATTGGTCTATCTATCATTCAGTTGTTCTATCTATTGTTCAGTTGTTTTTTCTATCGTTCTATCTAACATTTTTTTATCTATCGTTCTATTGTTCTATCTAACGTTTTTTTTTCTATCTAACGTTCTATCTATCTGTTTTTCTATCGTTCTGTCTGTCGTTCTATTTATCTATCCTTCTACCATTGTATCATTCTATCTGTCTGTCTATCATTGTATCATTCTATCTGTCTGTCTATCATTGTATCATTCTCTGTCGGTTGTATCTGTATTTCTGTTTACACTGAGATGTGGCTGACTATTAGAAAGTAGTCTAAATTAAACCCACTGACTGACAAAATGTTCATTTTCCCGTTCAGCGATGTCTGTCATCATCGCAGTGTCGTCCCTAACATGTTATTCTTGATGGCCTCTTCTTTGATGATGGATAGTCACGTCTGGTATCTGTGAAATGAAGGTCACTCCGCTGCCTCCTTAAACTTCAGTATAGTTCGTCTGTTGGGTGCTGAAAGATAAAAGGGCAGAAGTCAGAGTTCATGGACTGGTATTTCTCAGAGATGGCCTGTTTGATTATATTAATGAAGTTTGCTTCTCCAGGTTATGTGTACTTCACCGACTGGCGGCTGGGTGGAATCGTGAGAGTCCGTAAAACAGACGGAGGAGAGATGATGATCATTCGCCGAGGGATCAGCCACATCATGCATGTCAAATCCTTTAACACTGACTCGCAAATTGGTGAGTCCCACTTTCCATCTATTAATTTACTTTATTTATTTTATGCATTGCATGTAATGCCTTCACAGAAGTATTAGGGTTTGTAAAGGCCATGTATCCAAATGAATTACATATAAGTGAATGATCAATGCACATTGCTTTTTACCCCCAACAGGAACTAACTACTGCAACAGGCAAACAAACCCAAATGGAGACTGCAGCCATTTCTGTTTTCCAGCGCCGTACTCCCAGCGAGTGTGTGGCTGTCCATACGGAATGAAGCTGGAAGCGAATCAGCAGACGTGTGTGGACGATCCGTCCAATGAGCCGCCGACCCTCCAGTGCGGCTCCAACTCTTTCTCATGCACTAACGGGAAATGTGTCCCCCAGAGCTACCAATGTGACGGCGTCGATGACTGTCATGACAACAGCGATGAGGCCAACTGTGGCGCTAATAGTAATGTTTTATATTTATATTCCATGCAGATATTCGTTTGCTGATAAGCAGGTAGTAATGAGCAATCGCCAGGACACAGTTTTCATTAATTAGGTCACTTTTTCAAAACTCTTCGCATAGTTCCTCTTAACAACTTTTCATTTTATCACAGCAGTAAATGTAATTTCCAAAATGTACTAAAACTACCAAAACATACATGTTTTGAAACCAGAAAAGCTAATATGACATTACGTTTACGTCATGCAATAACACTACCAATCAAAAGTTTTTGAGTCTCTTCTGTTTACAAAGCCTGCATTTATTTGATCCAAAGTACAGCAAAAACAGTAAAATTTAGAAATATGTTTACGGTTTAAAATAAATGTTTTCTATGTGAATATATTTTAAAATGTAATTTATTCCTGTGATTTCAAAGCTGAATTTTTAGCATCATTACTCCAGTCTATTATATTCTGATTTGCTGCTCAAAAAAACATTTATCTTATTATTTTGTTGAAAACAGCTGAGTAGAACTTTTTCAGGTTTCTTTGATGAATAGAAAGTTTAGAAGAACAGCATTTATTTGAAATAGAAATCTTTTGTAACATTATAAATGTCTTTATCATCACTTTTGATCAATTTAAAGCATCCTTGCTAAATAAAAGTATTAATTTCTATAATTTCAAAAAATGATATTGACTCCAAGCTTTTGAATGGCATAGTGTATAATGTTACAAAAGCTTTTTATTTCAGATAAATGCTGATCTTTAGATCTTTCTATTCATCAAAGAATTCTGGAAAAATATGTATTCAACTATATGTATTCAAATATTTATAATAATAATAATAATAATAATAATAATAATACATTTTTCTTGAGCAGCAAATCAGCAATTTAGAATGGTTTCTGAAGGATAACGTGACACTGAAGACTGGAGTAATGATGCTGAAAATGTAGCTTTGATCACAGGAATAAATTACATTTAAAAAAAAAAATAAAAATAGAAAGCAGTTCTATTTTAAATAGTAAAAATATTTTACAATATTACTGCTTTTGCTGTATTTTGGATCAAATAAATGCAGGCTTGGTTTAAAAAAACATTTAAAAACTTATGACTGGTATTGTACATTGCATCATGCATTCTCAGATAAACCAAACCCATGATTTTGGGATTACTAGTGCATGTGCTAGTGCAAAGAATGCATGCATTTCTATGAGTTTTGTAAGCTGTATTTTACTTATGATGAAAATAAACGTGTTAATTTTATCCCCCACTCTGCTGGCTCACAGATAACACATGCTCGCCCATTGCCTTCACCTGTGCCAATCAGCGCTGTGTGCCCAGAAGCTGGCACTGCGACGGACACAATGACTGTTTTGATGGCAGTGACGAGAGGGACTGTCCCACACAGACCCCTGGCACTTGCCAGGCCGACCAGTTCAGCTGTGCCAACCACTACTGCATCCCCCGCACATGGCTCTGTGACACCGACAATGACTGCGGGGACGGGTCAGATGAGAACAACTGCGGTGAGACGCAGGGATATAATAATTAACTAAAACTAAAACCATTAAAAACACATGGTCATAATTTGAAATTAAATTAAATATGAAAAGTATACTTACTTTTTTTCCAGCTAGTTGCCAAGGCAACATTTTTCAAATTTTTAAATGTTTCAAATTCAGATTTTCAAATGTAACTTTTCAAATGCAACTTCTGAGCAATTAACTTTTCTTGTGGCGTCTCTTTTTCTAGATTCGATTGGCACATGTCACCCTGGTCAGTTCCAGTGTCCGGACCACCGCTGCATTGACCCCAATTACGTGTGTGATGGAGACAGAGACTGTGCAGATGGAGCGGATGAACAGAGCTGTGGTAAGAGTTCATTACATGCGAGCATAGATAAATACTCCTTGCACACAAATGTATCTTTCACAATATAAATGATATAATAAAATCTCTTATGGAAGTTCAAATCAGATCAAAAAGAATTTTTAGTTGTTGGCTTTGCTTGATCTGAGTGATTCTTGTTCTTCTGATCATCAGTGTACAACTGCACAGCATATGAGTTTAAGTGTGCAAACGGCCATCAGTGTGTGAACTCATTCTACCGATGTGATGGGGTGTTTGACTGTAACGATCGCTCGGATGAATCTGGTTGTCGTAAGTATAAACAAATCTTCTACTTGCTTTCAAGTTCTGATACTCTTTAGTAATGCATTACTCCATTGCATATCCAATTTATAATTGGGTGAATCTGATAAAACATTTTCAGGTCACTGTTCACCCTACAATCTAAATAGAAAAATTATAAATGTGAGAATAAAAGGTAGCATTTTTTAAATTGACTTATTTATGTATTTATTTATTTATTTATTTATTTATTTACCAGTGTGACATTATTTTGAATGTCTTTTTTTATAATTATATTTTGTTATTGTATTATAATCAATTTATAATTTCCATTTTTCTGAATTCTTATTAAATTTACATTGTTATTGTTTTTTTTAACTTTATAACACAAATACTGTAGTAGTGATTGAAAAATTTAATTATAATTGTTATTTTTTTAAGTAAAAGTGATACAACAAATACTGCATAAATGCATTATTTTAAAATATGATTTTAAATCTTATTATTTTTATTTATACTACAGTGCTGAGAATAAGAAATGTTTTGCATTAAAATAATTAAATTTGGGGCAAAATGGGCTTAATTGTCATGAAAATAATTTAAAAAAAGACATTTTTATGGATGCTACAAAAAACTTTTTAATTTTCTTTCTTCTTTAATTTTAAAAAAAATTATATATTTTATATGTTTTAATTTAGTCATCATAAAAAATGTTGATGATGATGATGATTATTGTTATTTTATTTTTGCGATGTGACATTATTTTATCTTTTTTATAATTATATTTTTATCATTTTATTATTATAGATGTATAATTCTTATGATTCTGAATAGTTATTCTTATTAAATTTACATTGTTATAGTTGTTTCTAAACTGTATAAAATGCATACTGTAGCAGTGATTTAAAATAAAAGTGATACAACAAATATTGGATGAATACATTATTTTAAATCTTATTATATTTATTTATACTACAGTATTGAGAATAATTAAATGTATGGCATTAAAGTATCCAAAATTGGGGTAAAATGTGCTTAATTATCATGTAAATAATTAAAAAACATTTCTAAAGATGCTACAAAAAACTTTTTTTACAAAAAATATATAGATTTTTTTTGTTGTTGTTGTTTTTTGTTATGAAGTGGAATATGATCTAGACAAGTTCTTGATTCATCCTTAAAGAACATTATATTGATTATAAATATTACATTTATTATAAACAGGGGTGCACATACCTTTTTTTAGCCTGGTTTTCATTAATTTGCTCCTTACACTGCACATAATGTGACCCATTAAATATAACTCAAAAAACAAAAAGTAAAATAAAATAAAAAGGGAAGGTTAAATCACAATACAATTATTATAAGTAAACTTACAAATATGATGATAATATTTACTTTTTAAATGAATTTTCATCATTTTCAAACCTAAAATTAACAAGCTTTTATTTTGGTGGGTTGCCAGCAAGTATACGCGTTCCCGGATTTAGTGCCTTCGACTGAAGAGCGTTCAGTGAATAAAATTTCAGATTTTTGCATTGTGCTTTAAAAATTGCAGTGGATAGCCTAAATGTATGCTTTCATTTTGAATAGAAACCTTATGCAGTATTACAGTTTGATCTAAAATGGTAATTATGCATTTACAGCTGTAAACTATATCAGTATGCAAATACACACTCTGAACTTATTTACACAACGCATTTCTTATTTTGGCTGTACCTGTGGACCACTTATGTGCACCCCTGATTATAAACCTCAGGAAGCTTGTAGTACGATGAATCCTAGATTAAGCTAACATGACCTTTGACCCTTCCAGCCACCAGGCCGCCTGGCATGTGTCACCACGAGAGTGAGTTTCAGTGCCAGTCAGACGGCAGTTGTGTTCCTGCAAACTGGGAATGTGACGGGCACCCAGACTGTGAAGATGGCTCAGACGAACACCACGCGTGCCCACCGCGGACATGCCCCACCTCGCAGTTCCGCTGCGATAATGGGAACTGTGTTTTCCGTGGCTGGATATGTGACGGTGATAACGACTGTCGAGATGGCAGCGATGAACGAGACTGTCCCACACCGCCTTTTCGCTGTCCCAGCTGGCAGTGGCAGTGCCCTGGACACAGTGTGTGTGTTAACCTCAGCAGGGTGTGCGACAACACGCCAGACTGTCCCAACGGCGCCGATGAATCCCCTCTCTGCAGTAAGTCATGCCATATGTTTTACTGAGATTCACAGCAGTGTGTAAGACGTATATGGTATGTTCAAGAGTTTGGGTCTGCATTATTATTTAATGGTTTTAAAATAAGTCTCACCAAGCCTGTATTTATTTGATCAAAAATACAGAAAAAACAGTAATATTATGAAATAATATCACAGTTTAAAATAGCTGTTTTCTAATTGAATATATTTTAAAATGTAATTTATTCCTGTGATGCAAAGCTGATTTTCAGCATCATTACTGCAGTCTTCAGTGTCACATGATCCTTCAGAAATCATTGTAATATGCTGATTTGCTGCTCAAGAAACATATCTTATTTTTAGTGTTAAAAGAAGTTGTGCTGCTTAATTTGTTATCTTTTTTTGGTGAATTGGAAAGCATTTATTTGAAACAGAAATTTGAAATTTACTGTCACTATTGATCAATTTAATGCATCCTTGCTGAAATGCGTTAATTGATTAATTTTTTTTAAGCTATTTGCTCTTTTAATGAACGTTGGCTTTGTTCTGAATCCTAATGAGCTGCCTATATAGGCAGATATTCTTAAAGGGATAGTTCACCCAAAAATGAACATTGTGTCATCATTTAGTCACCCTCAAGTTGTTTCAAACCTGTATAAGTTTCTTTCTTCTGTTGAACACAAAAGAAGATACTTTTAAGATTGGGGTCATACAGTTCTTTGGTATGGAAGCCCGTTTCCGCCACTGAATAATAAAAAACAAAGGTTATTGCGACTTCTGACTTTTTTTTTTCTCAATATTATGAGATATAAACTCACAATTGCGAGAAATAAAGTCAGAATTGCAACATAAAAACTCTCAGAACCGCAGGTTTATTTCTCAGATTTGCAACTTTGTTTTTCAGAATTGCGACTATTTCTAAGAATTGCGAGTTTATTTCTCAGAATTCCGACTTTGTTTTTTTAGAATTGCAACTTTATTTCTCAGAATTGCAGCTGTGTTTCTCGGAATTGTGACTTTATAAGAAAAAACAGCAATTACCTTTTTTAATTTTTTTATTCAGTGGTGGAAACAGACTTCTATAGTTTGGTTACACACATTCATGTTACAAATGCTGTTGTTAGAGCTTAATTTGTGTTGAACCCAGAGCATTTGTTTACATTGAAATCTTTCATATTTCTATTGATATTGACTATTAAGTGTCAATTCATGTGGTCAGTCATTTGATTCCAATACATGGAGTATTTCAGTATGCTGTCTGTGTTATAAATCCCATGTGTCATCAAATCATGCATGTGTTTAGCTAATCTGGAAATTAACATTGAAATGATCTGTGATTTTCCTTCCATGTTGCTCTCCCTTCTCACAGATGAGCCCTTACCAGGTAGGCTAAATCCCTAATCACCCACAAGCCTCTGCATGAAGCACTAATCTATCCCAGTATCCATCTGGCTGTACTCACTAACCGTCCAGTTGCAATCACAGTGTCTAAATATGGCGAGATTGTGTGTGTTTAGCATCATAGACACTTAGAGATGTAGTGTGTAGTACTTGAAAGTGAAATATTTTACAAGTGTTAGTCCATAGAAATGCTACACAACCACCAAAGTAGCTTAGATTTAAACAGTAAACAATAGGGCTGGGCAATATATTGAATATTCACAACATATTTGCAATTTTTTTGACATCATGAATATTATGATGACTTTAATAAAATTCTTTTGGATATTGAGTTTTATTAAGGACAGTGTCATTACATTAGGTTTGCACATCATTATTGTTTTACAGGTCTAATTACATTTATATATATTGCTTTTTTGTACATATACATGAAAATAATTTAATATCATTCTTCCTTCATTTTTTATTTAGTATTATTTATTTAAAACTGTGGAAAATGGTTTAAGGCTATTTTTAATTAAAATAATTTTGTACTGTATTTTACTTTTTGCTTTAGTGTTATTGTAGTTTCATTGAGATACTATTGTAATTTTTATTTATAGTTTGAATTATTTTACTAAAAAACATGGATATTTTTAACAGTAATTTTTACTGTATTTTACTTTTTGCATCAATGTTATTGTAGCGTCATTGAGATACTATTATAGTTTTTATTTATAGTTTTATTTTATAGTGTTTTTAAATAGTTGTTAGTATATTTTTTGTTTTAGTTATTTTAGTACACAAAGTTAAACTAAATAAAAATGTGAAATATTTCCTTGGCAACTTGCTAAAATAAAATATGTGTACGTTTTTTTTTTAATAAAATACTTTTTTTAATATTTTACATAAAATATTTCATTTTTGATTTTTTTTTTAAAATTTAATTATTTACATATATGTTTATTTATTTATTTATTTATTTTTCAGGTAACTTTTTTCAAGTAACAAAAGTATTTTTAATGGTTTCTGTTTGCTATATTAACCCTTGCATTATTTTTTTTTAAATAAAATATTTTATTTTTAATATTTTTAATAAAATATTTTATTTTTGTTTTTTTTTTTTTTTATATATATATATATATATATATATATATATATATATTTTTTTTTTTTTTTTTTTTTACTATATTTGAGTATTGAATATTTGTAAATAATATAAAATTATATATATATATATATATATATATATAATATATTTTTTTTTTTTCAGTTAAATTTTTTTCAAGTAACAAAAGTATTTTTAATGGTTTTCATAGCTATAATAACCATTGCATTAATAATTTTGAATTTATTGGCAAAAATGGCTGTTTGGACACAAAAATGGTTTGCATATTGCCTTTTTATGCAATTTATCGCTAAATATGTAGATTTTTTTTGTATCTGTATTGCCCAGCCCTAGTAAGCATCCCCTTTAATGGTTGTTCTCAGCATGTTCCCAGAATACCTTGTGTCTTCATGCATGTTTTTCTTTCCATTTTCATTCATATGGACTTTTCTGCTTCCTCACAGATCAAGAGAGCTGCTCAGATAACAATGCGGGCTGCACTCACGGCTGCATCCAGGGCCCGTTTGGAGCCCAGTGCACGTGTCCTATGGGCTTCCAGCTGAGTAACGACTCAAAGACGTGCGAGGACATCGACGAATGCCATCCTCTGGGCGTCTGCAGTCAGCACTGCTTCAACGAGAGAGGCTCCTTCCGCTGCCATTGCCAGAGCGGATACACTCTAGAGGCAGACGGACGCACCTGCAAGGCCTCAGGTCTGTGCGTCTCTGCTGAGCTTGTGATCTCTGACAGTGCTAAGACAGATATTAGTGGAGTGGAGCCACGATCGGACTCCGGAGGCCAACTGGACCTGCTCATCTGGGTCTAGTGTAGCCTCTCGGATTACCACCGATAAGAAAAATAACATATATGTCAGTCACAAACTTTCTTATGGGGGTAATTAGGTGGTAATCACCAAACAAAGGGTTGTTTATGAGCTCTGCCGCTGACAAGAGCCCATTCCCTCGAGATAACCTGGTGAAAAATGCTGTCATCCGATATACCTCGTCTTCGCTCTCAATGTTGCTTTTATCCTTCTGTTTGGCCATGTCAGATATGTCTTGCATAGTTTTATAACTGAGAGCTGATACGTGTTTGGATTCATTTCTAGTCCTGTCGAGGTTATTTGATATATTTTGAGATAACGTGTACTTTAAATTATAATCGCATATTGCGGTCCAAATATGAAGCACAAAACACTGACTGCCAGTCAAAAGTTGGACACACTTGACTGAATTGTTTCTCATTATTGTGAAAATGATTGGAATTGAGTTTTGTGTACAAATATAAATTGTGCACTTTTATAAATTTCATTACAAAACTAACATTTTATTTATTTTTTAATTAAAAAGTATTATTTTGGATGAATTTGACTGGATAGTGAATGACAAGCGTCAACAACTGTTTGTATTTTGGTCAGTTTATCATTTTAATATTTTCATTTGTGTTATTTCATAGTTTTAATGGCTTTACAATTATTCTGATATTTGCAAAATACTTAAATGAGAAACATTTTATAATGAGAAATATTTAAAAAAATGTTTTTAATATTAACAATATTGTAAACACTTATTTTTTAAATGTTATGTGAAATATTTTATTATTGATTGGAGAATGATTCTCATGATTGTGAAAGCCTTTTGATCTAAAGGATTGTTTTATGCAAATATAAATTATGCACTTTTTTGAAATTTATTAGAAAAATACTATTTGATTTATTTTTTTATAAATTAATGTTATGTAACTGAACAATGAGACAATGAAATCATTGTCACAAAATATATGAATGTATCGAAATAGTTACCATATGAGAAATGGTTGCCTTGGAATTTTTTTTTTTTTAAATGTAAAAAATAAAGAAATAAAATATTTCCTTGGCAACTAGCTAAAATAAAATTTACGTTTTTTTTTTGTTTTTTTTTATAAAACACAAGTGTTTTTATGGTTTTAGTTAAAAGACAATTAAATCATTGTCACAAATTATTTGAATGTATGGAAATAGTTACCAAAATGTTTGAGAAATGTTTGCCTAGGAAAAATATTTTTAAAAAAATAAAAAATTAATAAAATAGTAATAATAAAATAAAATAAAATATTCCTTAGCAACTAGCTGAAATAAAATGTATGTTTTTTTTTTAATAAAACACTTTATTTTGTTTATTTATTTATTTAATTACTTTTTGTAAAATATTTTATTTCAGTTACATTTTTATGGTTTTAGTTAACTATAGTAACCCTTGCTTTTTTTAAACAGTTTGAACATTAATGTTATGTAACTGACAAAAAGACAATGAAATCATTGTCACAAATTATTTAAATGTATTGAAATCGTTACCGAAATATAAATGTCTGTCTGGGAAAAAGATATTATTTTTAAAAATTAAAATAATAAATAAATAAATAAATAAATAAATAAATAAATACATAAAATATTTCCTTGGCAACTAGCTAAAATTGAATTTATGTTTAATTTTTTGTTTCATAAAACACTTTATTTTTATTTTTATTTTATTTTTTTTTTGTAAAATATTTTATTTTATTTCAGTTAAATTTTTCAAGTAACAAAAGTTTTTTATATTTGAAGTTAACTTTTTAATTCATTTAATTAACTTTTTAAAATCTTTTAAATAAATCCTGTTCTTTTGAACTTTCTGTTTATTTGAGCATCAAATCAGAATATTAGAATTTCTTCTAATAGGATCATGTGACAATAAAGTTTAAAACTGAAAATTCAGCTTTTCACCACAAGAATAAATTACATTTTAAAATGTATTAAAATATAAAAAGGATATTAAAAAATCTAAATATGTTATTCTAAATTGCAATATTTTACATTATTCTCTATTCCTTTCTCAATCTGACAGGATCTCGAGAGGCCTTGCTCTTGGTGGCCAGTCGGAATCAGATTGTGTCAGACGACATCCTCGCACAGCCAAACGTTATCCGGTCTTTAGTGCGAGACGGACGCAACATCGTGGCGGTGGATTTTGACTCAGTCACGGATCGAATTTACTGGTCTGACACCACCCAGGACAGAATATGGAGCGCTCACAAAAATGGGACTGACCGCACTGTGGTGAGTGACACGAACACCATTTTGGCACCCTTACACTTAACATGACCAACATTTAACCCTAAAATGTAATATCTCTTCCGGGGCAGATCTTTGACAGTGGAGTGACCGTCACAGAGAGTCTGGCTGTAGACTGGGTTGGCAGAAACCTATACTGGACGGACTATATTTTGGAAACCATAGAGGTGGCAAAACTAGACGGGTCTCACAGAACAGTGTTGATTAGTGAAAACGTGACCAATCCGAGAGGTCTAGTAGTGGACCCTAGAAACAAGTAAGACCAGTGACCAATTATCAGGCATATGAAAATGAATTTTAATGACCAGAGGTTGAAACCAAAATCTCTTTTATTATACGTTTCAGCACACACCTGATGTTTTGGACAGACTGGGGCAGAAATCCTCGTATCGAGAGAGCCAGCATGGATGGGAAATTAAGGACCACGATCATTAGCAGCAAGCTTTATTGGCCCAATGGATTAACTATTGACTACCCCAACAACCTGCTTTACTTTGCCGACGCTTATCTTGACTTTATCGACTACTGTGATTACGACGGAAAGAACCGAAAACAAGTGTTGGCCAGTGATTTGGTGAGACCTTTTGTTTAATCTACTCTGTTATGTTTATGAATATAACACGGGTGATACTGTTGCACTGCAGACTAAAAAAATGATGTTGTTCCTCAGTATTTTTGTCTTGTTTTCCAGTATAAATATCTAAACATTCTAAAATCAAAATACATTTACTCAAGATACAAAATTACATATCAGTTTTTATATAGTTTTGATACATTCTTCAAAAAACAAGACTTCTTTTTAAAAATTAAATGAGTTTTTGCTGATAACAAAAACTTGCTTGCTTTTCCATTAAATTATGTTTTTATTTTTCTTGTTTAAAGTATAAACTCACTACATTTTCTAGAACGCAAGACTTCCTATCTTGCTATTTTACATTAAAAGTAAATTTATCTTGATTTAAGAATGTTTGGATATTTGTTGTGGAAAACAAGACCAATGAACCACTGAAGAAATTAATTTTATTTGCAGTGTAAGCAAATATGACTTATTTGAAATATTTGAGATTTGAACCCAGGAATGATTTACAGTGGGGAAACTGTTTGTTGAGACTGACTGTTTGAATATTAGGCTCAAAATGTAGTTGAAATCATGTGAACAAAGATGCACAAGGCATTTGATGAAGCCCATATGATGCATTTTGAATTTTGAAATTTGAATTTGAATTTGAATTTGAGTTTTGAATTTTAAATTTTGAATTTTGAATTTTGAATTTTGAATTTTGAATTTTGAATTTGAATTTGAATTTGAATTTGAATTTTATGGGAAGAACTCGAGAAGTGATATTGGAACTGCCTTCCTGAATTACTGATTAGAGTGCATTAAAATCTTCTCAACTTTTGGTCACATCATAGAGCATTGCTTTTGCAAACCCTTGCATTTTTACCTCTATGTCCCCATTTTCAATGTATTTACAGTGTTTGCTAATGCAAAATAAACTTGAATGTTTGTTTTTTTTCCCATATGTACCATGTGAATAAATAAAACACCTCTTGTTTCTTGATGAAAAGGTACTGCAACATCCCCACGCAATTACCATTTTTGAGGATTTTGTCTATTGGACCGACAGATATGTCAACCGCGTGATCCGGGCCAACAAGTGGCACGGACAGAACCAGACGGTGATGCTGTATAATCTGCCCCAGCCCATGGGTCTGGTGGCACTTCATCCTGCCAGACAACCTGCAGGTATAACGCTGTTCACAAAAACAAGATAAACTATCTGCAATTATTTAACAACCCTGTTGAAAAAAAAAAAACAGCTTATGCTGGTTAGGTATGTTTTGAAGCATGCCAGCTGGTCCTGAGCAGGAGCTAGTTGCTTAGGACCAGCACATGACCATCTTAAACCAGCTCATGACCAACTAAGGACCAGCTTAAACCAGCTGCCATGCTTCAAAACAGACCTAACCAGCATATGCTGCTTTTTTTCGACAGGGAAAACAGCGTTTATGGAAGTTTAATGTTTAAGAGCTTTCGCCACCTCAGCCAGTTTCTCTATAAAGAAATCTGCATAATTGCATTGAATGTGCACTTGTAGTGTACTTCAAATCTTAAAAGTATGTATTTGTTAAAAACTGTACTTGCATATTATATGTGACCCTGGACCACAAACACAGTCATAACGGTACATTTTTTTGAAACTGAGATTTATGCATCATCTGAAAGCTGAATAAATAAGCTTAGGATAGGATAGTATTTGGCTGAGATACAACTATTTGAAAATCTGGAATCTGCAAATAAAAAATTTAAATATTGAGAAAATTGCCTTTAAGGTTGTCCAGATGAAGTTCTTAGCAATGCATATTACTAATCAAAAATTAAGTTTTGACATATTCACGGTAGGAAGTTTACAAAATATCTTCATAGAACATGATGTTTACTTAATATCCTAATGATTTTTGGCATAAAAGAAAAATCGATCATTTTGACCCCTACAATGTATTGTTGGCTATTGCTACAAATATATCCATGCTATTTATGACTGGTTTTGTGTTCCAGGGTCACATATTAATGATATAACTGGCCGCTTGATGGCTCCTTCGTAACACACTTTTTAAAATATGCACTTTGTAATCACGTCAAATTGGAAGTTTATTTAAAGCACATTTTGTTTTCAATGTGTTGTTCCTGCAGGTTATAACCCCTGTGACCCCCGTTCGAACCCCTGCACTCATATCTGCCTGCTGTCAGCGGCTGGTCCCAGATTTTACTCCTGTGCCTGTCCATCTGGATGGACTCTTGCCGCTGACCAGTTCACATGCGCTAGAGGTACGAGATACATCGACCAATATGTATGAGTTTCTCATGGTTAAAAGATAAGTTCACTTCCAGAAATTTCCTGATAATTTGCTCACCCCCACGTTATCTAAGATGTTTATGTCTTTCTGTCTTGAGTTTGAAAGAAATTAAGAAAAACATTCCAAGATTTTTCTCCATATAGTGGACTTCAATGGGAGCCAACGGGTTGAAGGTCCAAATTGCAGTTTCAGTGCAGCTTCAAAGGGCTCTGCATGATCCCAGCCGAGAAATATGGGTCTTATCTTGCTAAACAATCAGTCATTTCATTAAAAAATAAAAACTGATATACTTTTTAGTTTAAAATCTGGAAATGAGATGCAAATGCATTTTTACGCTTTCGATTCGTTCATCTTAAAAGTGAGTGGTTATTTTAAATGCACTGTAAAAAATAAATAGTTAAGAAACTATTTTTTGAGTTCTCTCAACAATAGTTTATTTGTTTTTCTCAGTAAAGATACTTTGTTTAGCCAACATAAATTTGTTTGTTCATGCAATGCTGTCTTATTTTGCTAATAGAAAAAGTCTTGTAACAGCAACTGAAATAACAATTACTAACGTTGAGGTAATTCATTTTTATGTGTCATTTCTTTTGCTTATTTACAAATGAGAAACAGTGAATTGTTATAGAAACCTTAATGGTTAACTTAGTCTAATAAGTAGGCAATATTGTCTTTGTAAAACATATTACAAGACTGAGATATCGAGCAAACAGATGTAAATGGTTGAACATACTCTAGACACACAAACCTCAAGAACGGTTGCAATCAACAAATGTTAAATGATGAGCTCTTTACATCACAGTGTAACAAATAACTAACAATAATGACAAAACAACAAAAACTGTTAAAAACCTTTAACAGTAACTGCATAATTTATTCATGCTGCAATGCATGCTGGGAACTCACAAAGCCTTAACATGAAATTCTTTGTTCAGACAACTGTGTTTGACTAGTTGGGACAACATTTGGGGTAATTTTGTCGGTCTGACAAGTATTTTTGTCATTTTTTAGTATTTGAGACTCAAAATGTTTCGTAAACTGGAAAATATGCATTTGCATTTTTTACAGTGTGGGCTTCAGTGATTTAATGCCCAAAATAAGCTCAAGATATTTTTAGGTTATATTCTACAACATTAAAATACATCGAAATACACAATACCCACTTGTGTTTACTTTTACGGCTTCATTGTGTTTATAATCAGGCTCTTGCAAACTATTTCAACTCAAACTTTACAACTTTTAATTAAAGATCAAAAGAGTTGTCAGCAGGTTAATGGTATTGACCAAGATGGTATAACTTTAGCTTTCTGATTCTGGTTGTTGTATTTAGGCTTCGAAATTCATAAATCTTGTGTTCGTTTGTGAAGATTATCTTAAAGGAGAAGTCCACTTCCAAAATAAACATGCACATATAATGTACTCACCCCCCCTTGTCATCCAAGATGTTCATGCCTTTCTTTCTTTGGTCGTAAAGAAATTATGTTTTTTGAGGAAAACATTTCAGGATTTTTCTCCATATAATGGACTGATATGGTGCCCCGATTTTGAACTTCCAAAATGCAGTTTAAATGCGGTTGTAAATGATCCCAGCCGAGGAAGAAGGGTCTTATCTAGCAAAAACGATTGGCTATTTTCATAAAAATAATACAATTTATATACTTTTTAATGTCAAACCCTCGTCTTGTCTTGCTCTCCCTGAACTCTGTGTATTCTGGCTCAATCGCATTTTCTCCCTCAACTTCAAAAATCATTTCAAAATCATCCTACATAAGCCGCATTTAAACTGCATTTTGAAAGTTCAAACTCGGGGCACCATATCAGTCCATTATATCGAGAAAAATGCTTTTTTTTTTTTTTTTTTTCTCAAAAAACATAATTTCTTAACGGCTGATAAAAGAAAGACATGAACATCTTGTATGACAAGGGGGTGAGTACATTATATGTGAATCTTTGCTTTGAAAGTGGACTTCCCTTTTAATGGACAAAACATGTGAGACTATTGGGTTTTTGTCAAGGGAAGTGCTTAACCACTGTATGTAAAAAGACTTTAATGAATATGCAATGGACAAGATAAATTAGTGCAATGAGTTTCACAGTTTATTCCTGCATGTGGCTGTTTTTAATGAATAATGCATGTGTCTATGTCTTTAACGCTGGCCTCTGTCCATTTAATCTGTCTCGCAATGAATGAATGAAGCGGTCTTCTGTTAAAATTGGATATAGGTTTCAGGGGAATGAAAACTTGTCAACAGCAACCCATTTTCGATTTACTTAGTAAGCTTCTTTGCAGAGGCAAACATTTACTATTATAAAAGGCCTTAGCTCAGCTGACGGTAACGGATGAAAGCGCGCAAGAGGCCTTTAGTCTTAAGAAGCCCTTAACATTCTCTTAGGGCAAACTCTCAACCTCGCTCAGGTTTCAGCCTTTGTTAGTGCTGTCGAGTGCATTCTTCCATGAGAGTTTAACAATTAATCCAGGCAAACGGTGATTGAATGGGCTGTTTATTGCAATCAACTGTGCTGACGCAGCAATGTTTACTCTGCAAGGTCTTTTTCACCAGGCCTTTATATCTGCAAGACAAAATGCGATGAGATGATACCTAATTCTGGGAATCTCTGCTTTCCAGTGAGAAAAATAAGTGTTTAATTTTTTTGCATGTGCCCTTGTTGTGTACTTTAAATCTTGCAAATAATTCATAAAATATTACTGAAATAAAAAGCCACTTGTTTACTTAAAAGGGAGTACACTGCAAAACAAAAAATTGTACTCTGTATTTTTGTCATGTTTTTTAGTACAAATATCTAAATATTCTTAAATCAAGATACATTTATTTTAGAAGAAAAATGACTCATATTAACATCAAAATTAAGTGAGTTTTTGTTTAAAACAAGTCGAAATATCTGGTGATGAGGTTAGAAAAGTAAACTTATTTCAGAGGGAAAACACGATTATTCTTTCTCACTCCACTAACAGATATTTTATTTGGTTTTAAGCATAAATTGGCTTAATTTTTTTTGTAGATTTTTCAGAAAACAAGGCTTAATATCCTAAGTTATTTTGCATCTGAAGTAAATGTATCTATTTGTGATCCTGGACCACAAAACAAGTCATAGGGACATTTTTTTTAAATTGAGATACATAAAGAAAGTTAAATAAATAAGCATTCCCTTGATGTATGGTTTGTTAGGATAGGATGATATTTGGCTGAGATGCAACTATTTGAAAATCTGGAATCTGAGGGTGCAAAAAAATCAAAATATTGTGAAAAAAGTTGTCCAAATGACGTTCTTAGCAATGCATATTACTAATGCATATTACTTACTAAAAATTTACGTTTTAATATATTTATAGTAAAAAATTTACAAAATATCTTCTTGGAACATGATCTTTACTTAATACCCTAATGATTTTTGGCATAAAAGAAAAATCGATAATTTTGACCCATACAGTGTATTGTTGATTATTTCTGCAAATATACCCACGCTACTTATGACTTGTTTTGTGGTCCAGGTTTTTAATAATGTCAAATGAAAAGTTTTTTCTTAAGTACATTTTAAATTTTAATATTTCGTCATGTTTTAAAGAATTGCACTTATTTTAATAATAAAGCCTATGTAAAGTACTTTTAACTGTAGTGCTATTCAATATTATGTTTGAAGTTAATATATTTTAAATGTACTAAATTGTAACTTCATTACAAATGCATGATGCAAATATATTTAAAACAAGTTTCAGTAGAAATAACATTATAAAGTATGTTTTATGTAACATAATTGCTTTGTAGTACACTTTAACAATATTTCAAAGATAATTCCAAAGTAATTTAAGTGAGTAATTTAAGTAGCCTTTTGAGTGAGTCAAAAAAGCAAACATTAGTTCAACTAACAGCATTTAATTTCTAAATAAAACATAACATATAACATGTACTTAAAAATTCAAAACATTACATTCAGTTTGCACTTATGTGCACTAATGTGTATTTCTGTTTCACATGGGATATTTGCCTCCGTGAGCTTGTTTACAGGAACAGTTTACCCAGAGTTTTAAATAATGTAATTATTTCACATGATGTATTTGTTTGGTTGAAAGTAAGATGTGTCACACTGCTCAAAAAAAGTCCATTGTTATGATTTTTATGAATAACATATAAACCATGGTTAATGTTTTGCAGTTGAGGATCCATTTTTGGTGGTGGTGAGAGACAGCATCATATATGGCATCCCGCTCAACCCAAATGACAAGAGCAATGACGCCATGGTGCCGGTCGCTGGGCTTCGGAATGGATATGATGTTGACTTTGATGATGCTGAGCAGATGATCTACTGGGTGGAACATCCGGTAAATCATATGAACACTTCCCTAAAACAAGTAGTATCATTATTGCCAGTTAACAGGTGTTATGAATGCTGAAATTTGGTTTTGGTCTATTAGCTGTATCTTATTGATCTGTACAGGGGGAGATTCATCGGGTAAAGTCAGACGGGACCAACAGAACTGAGTTTGCACCAGCAGCCATTCTGGGTTCTCCGGTCGGACTGGCTCTGGACTGGATGTCTCAAAACCTGTACTACTCCAACCCTGCATCACAGTCTATAGAGGTTGGAAAGACTTCAGATCTCATTCTCTGCATCATAGTTCATAGTTCAGATTACTGAAGAATAGTTTGATCATGCCAGTTTTATCAGTGTTAAGAACTAGTTTAGGTTTTGTAACCAGTAGATCAATGTGCTACAAGCAGTTAATATATATATATATATATATATATATATATATATATGTATGAACTGAAATAAAAATAAATTACAAATATCAAGCTAAACAGAAATATAAAAATAAATATAAATTGAAATATAATGATAAATATGAAAGATAATATTAATAAATGACAAAAGCACATAACAAAATGAATAAAACTAAAACTAAAATGAAGATGGCTAATTCAAAATATTAATAAATGCTATAGTATTATATAAATAATACTAAAATAACAGTGTTAAAAATGACATTTTCAATCAAAATCTTTATTTTTTCAGTACATTAATAAATAAATATAATGCATGTTTGAGATATTACTATAAACACTGTCAGACTGTTTTCTGTAAATGTAAACAGGCAGAACTAAAATCTAAATAATATATGTAATATACAATATATACTGCATATAAAATATTAGACAGTGTTCAAATGCATTAGGTTTCAATATCTGAATATTTACTTGAATATTTACTACTACTAGGTAAAAAATATATATGTATATATAATTAAACTTTGTTTAATTGATTTGTAATTTGTTTCTTTGTTCTGTGTTTATTTTTTATTTATTTCAGTTATTACTTGAACAACCTGAGGAAATATTTGCATTTATATATATATATATATTTTTTTTTTTACATTTGAAATACTTAACTTTTTATTAAAAAAAGTAGTTTTTGGTATAAATTAATGCACTAAGGTAAAATTAGTGATGCTAATTGTTTTTTTTTTATTTTAATAAAATCTGTTAATTTAGATGTTACAATTTTTAGTGCAGCATACCAGTTTGCTGCTATATATTGATAATCAAGAAATGTAACTGGTACTGTTATTGTGACAATCCCAATCTGATTTGTTTCAGGTTCTCAGGCTAAAAGGAGAAAATCAGTACAGAAAGACGCTCATCACTAACAACGGCTCACCTACTGGTGCAGGAGCTCCCGTTGGCATCGCGGTGGATCCGGCACGTGGGTAAGTCCAGATAAGAAGAAGTCTGGCATTAACCCTGATCCCCAAAATCAACAAGCTCCAGGTGATTTAATGTCATCTGCCAGGACGGAACTGCCTAAGCACAGTAAACAACAGTCAACATAAAGTACACATGATCAGTCCTTAAATAAACAAAGTAAATAAAGCATGAAATTGCTGTATTTGTATACAAACCCTAAGGCAAAAAGAGCAGTATTTCCCATAAGTTATGGTTTTGCATGCATGAAGTACTTCTGTTTAGTTATGATCTGTCTTTGTTTTAGAAAGATGTACTGGACAGATCAGGGAACAGAGAGCGGGATCCCGGCCAAGGTGGCATCGGCAGATATGGACGGCTCCAACACAGCCATCCTCTTTACCCATAATCTGGAACATGTAGAGTTCATAACCATAGACATCAAAGAGAACAAACTCTACTGGGCTGTTACAGGAACTGGCGTGGTATGGCAGTCAGAAATATATCTTATGTTCATCAAAGCTGAGTTTATCTGGCCAGAAATACTGTAAAAACAAATATTGTGAAATATTAATACAATTTTAAATTACTGTTTTCTATTTAAATAGATTTTAAAATATAATTTATTTCTGTGATACAAAGCTGATTTTTTAGGAACATTACTCCAGTCTTTACTGTCTCATGATCCTTCAGAAATCATTCTAATATGCTGATTTGGAAGTTCTAAAGAACTTTAAATTTCAAATTTGAATTTGAAATCTTTTGTAACATTCTAATTGTTTTTACCCATTTTTGACTTTATAATGTGGCCTTGCTGAGTATTATTTCTTATAATAGTGTATTTATGTATATACATTTATTTATTTATTTATTTTTGCATCCACCTTTATAGAACCCATATTTTTCGGTATTTAGTTTTGACACCCATTACATTTGTCCATCAAATTCAGATTAATTCATATTTTATCTTATTTAACAGAATAACTCTTCAACTGTTTCTTCCATGTTTCAGATCGAGCGTGGTGATCCTGATGGATCAAACCGCATCACTATGGTGAATGGACTGTCCCACCCGTGGGGTGTGGCTGTATACGACTCCTACCTGTATTTCACAGATCGAGACTTCGAGGTCATTGAACGTGTCGACAAAGCCACGGGACTCAACCGGGTCGTAATGCGGGATAACGTGGCCGGTCTCAGAGTACTCAAAGTACACCACAGAGACTGTGAGTATAATAAAAACTAAAAACAAATACAAAATTTTCTTCTTTAGCATCAGCTAATGAGCATGAGCGTTTGAACCTACTGTAATAGTTGCCTGTTAATTTGTATTTAGTACTGACTTGAATAAAATATTTAACATTAAAGATTAGTCCACATGAGAAAATAATAGCTGAATTTATACAAATTAACCCCGTTAAAAAGTTTACATACACTTGATTCTTAATACCGTGTTGTTACCTGAATGATCCACAGCTGTGTTTTTGCTTAGTGATAGTTGTTCATGAGTCTCTTGTTTGTCCTGAACAGTTAAACTGCCTGCTGTTCTTCAGAAAAATCCTTCAGGTCCCACAAATTCTTTGGTTTTTCAGCATTTTTTTGTATTTAAACCCTTTCCAACAATGACTGTATGATTTTGAGACTCGTCTTTTCACAATGAGGACAACTGAGGGACTCATATGCAACTATTACAGAAGGTTCAAACACTCACTGATGCTTCAGAAGGAAACAAAGGAAACACGATGCATTAAGAGCCGGGGAATGAAAACTTTTCAATTTGAAGATCAGGGAATTGAACTTATTTTGTCTTCTGGGAAACATGTAAGTATCTTCTGTAGCTTCTGAAGGGTAGTACTAAATGTAAAAAACATTATTTTTAGACAAAATAAGAAGAATATACACATCATCATTCTGTTCAAAAGTTTACACCTTCCGGCTCTCAATGCATTGTGTTTCCTTCTGGAGCATCAGTGAGTGTGTGAACCTTCTGTAATAGCTGCATATGAGTCCCTCAGTTGTCCTCAGTGTGAAAAGATGGATCTCAAAATCATACAGTCATTGTTGGAAAGGGTTAATGAACAACTAATCACTACTAAAGCACAGCCGTGGATCATTCAGGTAACAACACAGGATTAAGAATCAAGTGTATGTAAACTTTTGAACAGGGGTAATTTTTATAAATCCAAGTACTGTTTTCTCTTGTGGACTATATGAAAACATCTTATATGTGAAATGTCTTATTCTGGTCAGTACTAAATAAAAAATAACATGCATTTTGTATGATCCCTCTTATTTTGGTAAAATAATTAACATTTTGCAGATACTGCACCCAACTTTTGACCTCAACTGTACCTTCAGAAATTGGATAAAAAAACAACTTTCTCTAGATAGGCAGTAACTCAATGCATCATGCAAACAGCTCCTCCTATATAGCTCCACACACATACATATACATATATATATATATACAGTTGACGTAGGGTGGTCTTTTCTGGAAGTCATTGTAACGTTGATGGCCGTGTAGCAATTACCAGAGAGGGATGAATGACTTTCAATAGGATATCAGTTTACCAATTAGTTCCCCTCTGCCTCAGGGGGACACTCAGCTTTATGCGAGAAGAATCAGTGTCCCTTTGTTCGGTGTTCAGTGCACATGTTCATTCTCCAGGGCTGTGAACGCTGTCTATTGTATAAGTCCTTCCAGTCCTGGAAGTGCTAGCAAAGCAGAGTCCCAATATATCAGTCCTGCTACACACTGATATGCACCAGGAATGTGTATACATTACCAGAATAGATAGATAGAGTCAGTGTCATGTACTCTACCTATTTGCAGTATTAAATGTCTGTCTCTCATTCTCTTTATCTGCTGTTTGTCTTCTGTCTGTCTCCCTATAGCCTCAGCAGGCTCGTCTAACGGTTGCAGTAATAACGTGGGGACGTGTCAGCAGTTGTGTCTGCCTCGTCCCGGTGGTCTGTTCAGCTGCGCCTGTGCGACTGGGTTCAAACTCAGTGCTGATAACAGAACCTGTTCTCCCTACCAGTCATATGTGGTGATTTCTATGCTCACTGCCATCAAGGGCTTCAGTCTGGGAGGGAGCGGATCACTCGGAGTCCATGGTGCCCGTAGCAGGCAGAGGTGGGGTTCAGTACAACTGGGTGGTATAGAAAAAAATAAATGTGACCCTGGACCACAAAACCAGTCTGAAGTAGCATGGGTATATTTGCAGCACGAGCCAAAAATACATTGTATGGTTTAAAATCCATTATTAAGATCCATTTTTTCTTTTATGCCAAAAATCATTAGGATATTAAGTAAAGATCATGTTCATGTTTATGTACCATAAATATATAAAAACTTAATTTTTAATTAGTAATATGCATTGCTAAGAACTTCATTTTGACAAATCTTAATATTTAGATTTTTTTTTTGCACCCTCAGATTCCAGATTTTCAAATATTTGAATCTCGGCCAAATATTGGCCTTATCTTAACAAACCATACATCAATGGAAAGCTTATTCATTCAGCTTTCAGATGACATATTAAATCTAAAATTAAATCTTAATTTATGACTGGTTTTGTGGTCCAGAGTCTCAAATAATATTAATACTAATGCTACTGTCTGTGTGTCCTGTAGGCCGCAATGCTCTTCATGTAGACGTGCACATGCCTTCTGGATTCATTTACTGGTGTGACTTCAGCAGCACCGTGGCGTCCCAGAACGGAATCCGCAGGATCAAACCGGACGGATCTGGATTCCGCAGCATTGTCACTTCTGGAATCGGACGCAATGGCATACGGGGCATTGCTGTAGACTGGGCCGCAGGTGAGGGGTTTTATGCTGAAATCAGATTTGGTAACTGTGTTTGACCGCTTCTCTGGTCAAACAGTACAATTGCGACAATGTGATTGAAACTAATTTTTCTAAACAAATAGAAGTTCTTCCAAAGGAATGTGAAGACTAATGCCAGATACCTCAGATAAACCGGACTCAGTGAGGAATGTTCTAAAGCAGCTTTAGAGATCACAATGTTGACAGCCTTACTGTAGGGACATTAACATTAACTCACATCAGTATAAGCACAAACAGGTGGTGTTTGGACAAGATTAAAGTTTAACATATGACAGAAAAGAAGCTCAGTTGGTTCAGGGCTCAGTGACCCATGGCTTGTTAAACATATACTTTTTACCTGAAAATGTGAATATACAAAGCTGCCAATGTTAAAGTACTGGAATTCGCATTGACCTAATCTGATATTGTAGTGTATTCTCCCAGTAGATTTCAATATATATATATATATATATATATATGACTCTGGACCACAAAATCGGTAACACGGGTATATTTGTAGCAATAGCCACCCATACATTGTATGGGTCAGAATGATAGATTTTTCTTTTATGCCAAAAATCATTAGGATATTAAGTAAAGTTCATGTTCCATGTAGATATTTTGTAAATTTCCTATCGTTAAACTTAATTTAGACAACTTTAAAGGCATTATCTCAATATTTTGAGTTTTTGCACCCTCAAATTCCAGATTTTCAGAAAGTTGGAGCCAAATATTGTCCTATACAAACAAACCATACATTAATGGAAAGCTTATTTATTCAGCTTTCAGATGATTAATCCATTAATTCATTAATAAATCTGCTTTAATTTTTTACTTTTAATTTTTTTTTTAAATACAGTAAAAACTGTAAAAAAATATTTTAATTTAAAATATATTTAAATTTGTATTTGAATATATTTGAAAACATAATTTATTCCTGTGATGCAAAGTTGAATTTTCAGCATCATTACTCCAGTCTTCAGTGTCACATGATCCTTCACAAATCATTCTAATATTCTGATTTGCTGCTCAAGAAACATATCGTATTATCAGTGTTTTTCAGGATTCTTTAATGAATGGAAAGTTCAAAAGAACACCATTTATTTGAAATAGAAATCCTTTGAAATCAGTATAAATATCCGTAGTGCCCAGTTTTGATTAATTTAATGCATGCTTACTAAATAAAAGTATTAATTTCATCAAAAAAAAAAAAAATTACAAATATATATGACCACAGAATGTTGCAAATGACTGATCAGAATTAAGTCCATATTCCATGGTGAGTTATTGATTGCTTTTACTTTATTTTATTTGTGTGTTAGTTTATTTAAATTTATATTTATGTTACATGACTAAAAATTGCTCTTTAATCATGCATAAATAATTTTTTTGTTGCACGTATTTAATTGTTATTTATTTCTTGTTACTTTTTTGTTATTATCATATCTTATTATTTTACTCTGTAACAACATTCATAAAGGACTATAACTTGACATGCAGTAGAAATAGAAATAGAAATAGAAATAGAAATAGAAATCCTTTGAAATCAGTATAAATATCTATAGTGCCAAATTTTGAAAAATTTAATTTAATGTCTTCAAAAAAAAAAAAATATATATATATATATATATAAATAGTTAAGATGCAAAAGCCTCTAAATTCATCTGACGTATTTCTTTAAAATGAGCATTTCTTTCTGGCTACTTTGTATAGGTTTCTGTGTAAGTACTGGTACTTCTGATTGGGCTGAGGCTGGAATTTAGCAAGTCTGAAGTAAAAGTATTTGATGAACGTATACTATGTGTCAGGAGCATTCACTCAGTATCATTATCTCATTTTTGACCGAGATGGCTTTTAGTTGGTCTTGCATCTGAACTCTTCATATATATATATATATATATATATATACATATAAGGACTATTACTTGACATGCTATCTTTAAAACGCAACCTTCATGCAATCACTTTCACTAACGCTTTTTTTGTGCAACTATTTTGATGTTTCTTGTCTTCATCTCTCCACAGGAAACCTCTATTTCACCAATGCCTTCTTGACTGAGACATACATTGAAGTCATTCGACTCAATACCACATTCCGTCGTGTCCTTCTCAAGACCCAAGTGGACATGCCACGTCATATTGTGGTGGACCCCATGAACAGATACCTCTTCTGGGCCGACTACGGACAGACCCCCAAAATCGAGCGCTCCTTTCTAGACGGTTCTAACCGGACCGTGCTGGTTTCCTCAGGCATCGTCACCCCCAGAGGCCTGGCTTTGGACCACCGAGACGGATACATCTACTGGGTGGACGATTCCCTGGACATGATCGCACGAGTCCGGCCTGAGGGGGGCGAGACGGAGGTTGTGCGGTACGGGAGTCGCTATCCGACTCCATATGGCGTCACAGTGTTTGAGGGGAATGTAATCTGGGTAGACAGAAACCTGAAGAAAGTCTTCCAAGCGAGCAAACAGCCAGGTGCGACCGACCAACCGGTTGTGATCCGAGACAACATTAACATGCTGCGGGACGTCACAATCTTCGACCGGAGAATCCAGCCAAGTTCAGCCCATGAGCTTCATAACAACCCCTGCTTGGAATCCAATGGCGGCTGTGCTCACTTCTGCTTTGCCATTCCTGGAACTCAGACGAGGAAGTGTTCGTGCGCCTTTGGGAATCTGGCTGCGGATAGCAGCAGTTGTGTGGTATCCCGGGATGACTACCTTATTTATACAACCGAAAGTACCGTACGATCTCTGCGGTTGGATCCAGAGGATCATTCGCTGCCCTTTCCTGTGGTTAACGTGCCCCGGACTTCGGTAGCCCTTGATTTCGACCGGTTGGACGGCAGGATCTATTTCACCCAGAGCTCGGGAGCGGGCCAGAGCAAGATTAGCTTCATTACTTTGGCTTCACCTACCTCTCCTGCAACAGAGGTGGCCTCAGGTGAGCAGCTTATTGAAACTCCTAATGACACTGCAGGTTTAGCTAGAAATGGAAAGTTCATTAAGCCAGTCTTTGAATGTTGGCTTGACAAAGTATCTCGCATGACATTCACTGTGGTTAGTTTGCAGACTGGGGGTTATTTAGGCCAGCTTGTTCTTTTATTGTGAAATACAAAAAGAGAAAGCATGAGTCCAGGTAGAAAATTATGTTTGTTAATGTTATTTTACATTTTAATTTGAGCAGATCGAATGTTAAGTTCTGAAGTTATTTAGCATCATGTCTACTGCCTGAGAGTCACTGTAAAATGTGTGCAAAAAAGTGCAAAAGCTGTTTGAAAATATAATATAAAATAATATAATATAATATAGTAATATAATATAATATAATATAATAAGATAATATAATCAGTTCTGGGTAGTGACTGATTACATGCGATCTGTATTATGTAATCAGATTACAAAAATTAAGTACTTGTAATTAAATTAGATTATGTTTGAAAATGTTCATATAAATAATAATAAATAATATAATATATAAATAATATAATATATATAATAAATGCTTTGTGTACAGTTGTTACTGGCAAAACTGCTATTTTTCTGCCATTCCAAAAGTGCCACCTGCTGGCAGAGAATGAATTTGCATTTTCAATAAGCCCTGCTGGTTTTGTTCAGACCAATGCAAAAATCAACCAATGTTTCAACACGTGGAATTGTAAATGTTAACTAGTCTATTGGCAAGAAGATAATGCATTATAAAAATCTAAATTAAAACACTTAAACATATTTATATGTTTATATGTTTAATTAATATAATTATTGATTAAATTATTATAATTGATACATTTGGCTCATCTTTGTTCTGTGATGTTTATCATCTTATAAAACCCTTATCTGAACTGTAAATCATGCTTTTGTTTGTTATGCAGTTTGTTACCATTGCCCTAGTTGCTCATTTGTGCAGGTTTTAAAAAAAATTTGCATCTCAGCTTAAAAATCCTGCAGATACCCTGTAATATAAAATATAATCTAATAAAGCAATAAGCCCCACAAAGCTGTGGTTCACAGTAAATTTATAACAGCTAAGGGGTGTTATAAATTAGCTGTTATAAATTCACTGTAAACCACAGCTTCATCAGGCTTATTGCTTTTTTAAAACAGCTATTTCATATAAATAGTAAGGTTTCACATAATAAAACAGAGCAGTTAAAGTGTAATGATATTAAAAACATTATTCTTCCGCCAAACAATGTAGTTCCTCAGAAATGGTTGTGGTTGCAACAAAGTGGTTGCCGTGCAAGACACAAATGTAAAGAGAAGTGTATATTTGTAGAGTAATTTACAGCAGCTTCAAACACGGCTCAATCAAGGATCGGAACTATCCGTTTTATAATATAATGTAATGTAATATAATGTATTTGAAATGATGGGTTGCATAAGTATCTGCGGTAAGTGCATAACACTGTTTGAGTGATAAACACAGATAATGCAGTAACCAAATTTAGTGATAAAAACTGTTGATAAACACATTAAATTAGAATTAAGCAAAAAATAAATTTAAAGGGACAGTTCATAATTCTGTTATCATTTACTCCACCTCATGTTTTACCAAACCTGTATGAGTTTCTTTGTTCTGTTGAACACAAAAAAAGATATTTTGAAGAATGTTGGTAACCAAACAGTTGGTGGTAGTCATTGACTTCCATAGTATTTTTTTCTATATTATAGAAGTCAATGACTGCCATCAACTGTTTGGTTATCAACATTCTTCAAAATGTCTTATTTTATTCAAGAGACGAAAGAAACTCGTACAGGTTTGGAACAACTGGTGGGTGACTAAATGATGACAATTATGAACTGTCCATTTAAATTTAATTTTCGCTCATTTTTGAATTTTTGAACCAGGTAGCAATCTATTTAATGCTATATCTTTAATTAGAATCCAGAAATATAACTTTTGTTTGTCAAGTGGGCTTTATGTTTCTGAATGTTTTCTTCTCTGTGGAGATCTTGGAGCTCCTGATGGCATCGCTTATGACTGGATCAATAAGAGAATCTATTATAGCGACTACATTAACCAGACTATCAGCTCCATGGCAGTGGATGGATCTCAGAGGACTGTTGTAGCACAGGTGCCCAGACCCAGAGCCATCATGCTGGATCCGTGTAGAGGGTGAGTCTCGCATTCAGCAGATCTGTGATATAGATGTTTGATGAGCCATTTAATCATCTAATTTACATGCATTTCTTTTTATATGCCGTCAGGTATATGTACTGGACCGACTGGGGAACCAGTGCAAAAATAGAGCGTGCAACTTTGGGAGGAAACTTCAGGACTGAGATCGTCAACACTAGTCTAGTTTGGCCAAATGGTCTGACGCTGGATTATGATGATCAACGCTTGTACTGGGCAGATGCCAGCTTGTAAGTCCTCAACTTTTCATTTTATATGCTGTATATATACATAATGTTTAGTAAAGGTATACTGGTGTCCTCTCTATGCAGACAGAAGATCGAGAGATGCTCACTCACCGGCACTAACCGCGAGGTCATCGTAAGCACCGCCATCTACCCGTTTGCAATGACGGTGTACGGTCAGCATATCTTCTGGACGGACTGGAACACCCGCAGCATCTACCGTGCAAACAAGCACGACGGGTCCGACCAAAGAGTGATGCTACAGAACCTTCCTTCACGGCCCATGGACATCCACGTGCTCTCCAACACCAAACAGCAGCAGTGCAGCAGTCCCTGCGAACAGTTCAATGGTGGATGCAGCCATATTTGCACTCCAGGTTGGTTTATATTTGAAAAAAAATAAGCTTTTGCAATACTACTTATGGCTTTTACAGCCAGTATCCTCCAAAACCCCAAATCAGTTCCCAAATTGAGTGAGCTGCGTTGCTGTATACTGAAAGGAACCCTCATTAGTGTCTAATTTGGAACACTATAGACAGCAACTCAATGCATCATGCAAATGCAGTAGCATTTCTCATGCAAAGAACATTCGACTCACAATAGAATTCCAACCTTTTTTCCTCCAGGTCCTCAGGGAGCAGAGTGTCAATGTCCCTCTGAGGGCCGCTGGTATCTGGCCGACAACAAAAACTGTATTCCTGACAATGGCACACGCTGTCAGGCAGGCCAGTTTACTTGCATGAATGGCCGCTGCATCCGCGCCCAGTGGAAATGCGACAACGATAATGACTGTGGGGACGGCAGTGATGAACTCGAGCGGGTCTGCGGTGAGATGCGTTGTTACTTACATGTTGTTCAGGACTTGAAGTCCTTACAGATTAGAGTGCAATTTTATATAAACATCGTTAATTGACTCAGAATACACTGCTGTTTAAAATTTGTGGATCAGTGAGATTTTTATTGTTTTTTAAAGAAGTCATTTCTGCTCATCAAGGCTGCATTTATTGGATTAAAAATACAGAAAAAACTGTAATTTTGTGAAATATTATTGCAATTTAAAATAGTGGTTTTCGATTTTAATATACTTTAAAATAGAATTTACTTCTGTGATGCAAAGTTGAATTTTCAGCATCATTACTCCAGTATTTAGTGTCAAATAATCCTTCAGAAATCATTCTGATATGCTGATTTATTATCAATGTTGTAAACAGTTGTGCTGCTTAATATTTTTTTTTTAAACTGTGATAGTTTTTCAGGATTCTTTAATGAAAACGACGTTACAAAGAACAGCATTTATTTATTTTAGAACTACTGTTATTTTATACTGTTATTTTAAATTGCAATAATATTTCATAATATTGCTTTTTTCTGTATTTTTGATCAAATAAATGGAACTTTGAGCATAAGAGACTTCTTTAAAAAGCATTAAGATCTTACTGATCCCAAACGTTTGAATGGCCAGTGGCTTTATATTTGGTTTACCAAACATACACATACAGTATGAATCCATCCAAACTGACATTTTATGCACTTTCAAAGGGGAACTAAACTTAGTATTGATATTTGTGCATGACTAAACTGCAAGCCAGATGTTAACAATCCAATCTCTTGTAAGTGATCTCACTATTTGCCAATGGATGAATTTTCCTCTCCTTCACTGCGACGCAATCTTTCACTAACATGTTTCTTCTTGCTTTTTTATTACTTGCTCAAATCTATTGCTCCAGGATCCAAGAGTCATTTCGTTTTTGGTGTGTATTCTTGCTTACCTCTCTTCATGTGTAGATAAAAGCTCTGTTCCGAAACCTAGTGTGCTGCCTACATAGAAAACATGGCGATGCTGCCTTTTAAGACACCGTCTTTTTGTAATTCTAAAGCAGTATTGCATATATTTCTTGCAAATGATAATAACAAAATGCATTGTTTGACAAGCTACCCAGCAAACAAAAAAATGATGAAAACATGATGTTTGAATGTCCTCTGAATGTTCTAGTTTTTTCCTGAATGTTTTCTTTTTCATATTCAAATTTTAAGGGAATGTTACAAATGTTACATAAGGGAATGTTGCAAACATTATGAGAATGGTATTTTGGAATGTTCTTGGAATGTTCTGAAACATGTAGTAACATTTCAAAATTGTCTGAAGAACATCCAACTAAAACATTTCCAAAAAAGTTATATGATTGATGTATAAATAACGTTTTTGTTTTAACGTTTTTAGAACATTATTAAAGACCAGGTATAAAACCCTAATAATGTTACTGGAAAAATGTTTGTTTAGAATTTTGAGAGAACTTTCCCTACTGGGTACATTCAAAAAATCCATCAAAGCAATAAATGTGAATAACATTGATTAAAAAAAATCGAATTAAAGGAATAGAGTATTGAATTGTTAGCTCAGCTAATGGCAAATGCTACGGAGGGTTTACACTTACATCACGGTTTGGTGAGGTACCCGGATGTGCGGCCATACTGGAGATACTCGGATGTAAACAATAACACATATTGCGCAATTAATGTACTACTGAATACATTTTTCTGCTAATTTATGCTGTCTAAACCACAGAAAGAACGTGTGAAAGCTGCTAAATCATATAGAGAAGGACTTAGTAAGCAGGAAAGGGCGCAATTTTTTGACAAACTAAACCTTATAAGTAAAGATGCGTACGAGCAGTATTAATTATTAATAAGATATTAGCCTAATATTTCACCTACCTGAACAGAAATAATAAGAACAAACACGAATGTTGTAAAGATTCTTGCCCTGGAAATGCTGGCCAACTACAAACACCTTCTTTTCCTCAGACAGGTTTTTGCACTCTTCTCCTTGATTTGTTATAACTTTTGTCCGTCTATAGTACTCCAAGCGTTTTTCCCAGCCCGACCGATTAGTACAGCCCAAAACATAACAATAACTGATCGTTTTTAGCAGCAGTAATCAGCAAAATTTGCGTGTTCCGTTCGGTTTAGTGGCATTGTTTACATTCAGTGCTGCCAATATGGCTCTATTTCAACCAACTGAGAGTCTGTAGATATCAAGGCAGCTTACTAGGATTTAGAACAGAGCCTTAGACTATGTTAAGTTTAATAACCATCCCTAAACACATACTAACCTACTCCACAATGCACCACTCTCTCTCTTGCATGCAGTCCCACAAGCAGCAGCATTCATTTCACTCTCAGGTAAACTAAAATAGAGAGCTAGGTAGAGGAGTTAGACAGTGAGCTCCACTAGTTCCTGTTAGTCCATTTGGCTCTTACTGCACATGTGAAAATTAATCTTTTTGTGCATTTTATGCATGGCAGCATTTCACACCTGCGAGCCCACTGTGTTCACATGTGGAAATGGCCGTTGTGTGCCGTATCACTACCGCTGCGATCACTATAATGACTGCGGGGATAACAGTGATGAGACAGGCTGTGTGTTCCGGCCCTGCGACCCCAACACTGAGTTCACATGCAATAATGGTCGCTGCATCGCACGCGAATACGTCTGCAATGGAATAAACAATTGCTACGACAATGGGACCTCAGATGAGCAGAACTGCGGTAAGTGCATTTGCACAGTTACCAACACAAGTTGTTTGTCAACCATGAACAGCCTACAGCTTATGAGCAATTATATAATACAAAATAGTTTTCGTAAGTTGGTTTTAAGCTGAGCATAATGGGTCTTTGTAAAACACAGCTGAGAGGACATGTCAACCAGGGCACACCAAATGCCAGACCACCAACATCTGCATCCCACGTTCGTACCTGTGTGACGGAGATAACGACTGCGGTGACAACAGTGACGAGAGCCCAACGCATTGTGGTGAGTTTCCCCGTCCCATTGTCTCCCTCTGTCCTGTGGGAACATACATTTAGCTGATTTCGATACTTTAGTGAGTTAAGCTGCCCTGATATTTGCTATGATGCTGTAAATGAATGACTTAGGCATTATAATATTATCTGTCTTATTTTTTTCCATGCAAAGCTAATGTCATGTAAAACCACATCAGTCTTAATTCTATTTAATGTCACTGTTAATTTAATTATTTAATTATTATTATTTTGATAATAATAAAATTAATAAAAGTATCAATTATATTATTTTGAAAAAGTAAGTTATTTTAGGTATGCATGTTAACTAGGCAACTTTTCTTATAAAGCTAAAATTAAAAAAATTTATGTTCATTGAAAATGAAAAGTCCAAATTATTAAATGCCCATGAGAAGAATGCAGTACTAATGCATTACAAGAATTTGCAGAGTTAAGGCTTGACCATTGCACAGCGAAATGCTTGTTGAGTCTGCATGGTCAGAAAAAAAACAGGTGGAGAAGAAAAGATTCATGTTAACTGCAAAAGAATTAGGAATTAAGTGAAGAATTAGGTGTGACACCATCAGGAACTGTTTCCAGTTCTCCAGCGCCACCATTTTCCAGAACTGCAACCTACCTGGAGTCTTCAGAAGTACAATGTGTCAGGTTCTCAGAGACTTTGCTTGGGAAAAAATCCTAAAAATGCCCCTGACTTAATAAGAATAACAAGCTGACGTGTTGTGAAATACATGAAGACAGTTTTTTTTTTTTTTTTTTTAAATAGGCTTTATAGTCAGATAAGTTGAGAGTGACTCTTGAAGGACAAGCATCACATCCTCTTGTACCTCTGATTCAAGAATTTATCTTCCAAAATCTGGCAGTAAGTTTTGGGAGTTCATTTTAGTCCATCTCTGCAAGTCAGACTTTTCAGGATAGGAGACTAAACATGAACTCCCAAAATGTACTGCCAGATTTTGGAAGATAAATTCTTGAATCAGAGGTACAAGAGGATGTGATGCTTGTCCTTCAAGAGTCACTCTCAACTTCTCTGTCAATAAAGCCTATAAAAAAAAATTTAAAAAAACTGTCTTCATGTATTTCACAACACGTCAGCTTGTTATTGGGGCATTTTTTTAGGATTTTTTACCAAGCAAAGTCTCTGGTTGCGCTGGAGACTAAACGGTTCCTGATGGTGTCACACCTAATTCTTCACCTTAATTCCTAATTCTTTTGCAGTTAACATCTTTTCTTCTCCACCTGTTTTTTCTGACCATTTCGCTGTCCAATGGTCAAGCCTTAACTTTGCAAATTCTTGTAATGCATTAGTACTGCATTCTTCTCATGTGCATTTAATAATTTGGACTTTTCAGTCTGGGTTAAATCTCTTTTTTGGCTCATTTTATCTGTAAAAGAAAACATGCCTAATAATTATGCACACCTGAATATAAGGAGTTTTTCACTTCCAGCCTTCACGGACAATTATATATCACATATAAATGATTAAATACAAAATTAACAGTAGTTATTAAGACTGATGTGGTTTGGAATTGGTAAAATGTGTTTGGAAAAAAAATATGAGCAGAATATCAACATGCCTAATAATTCTGCACACAGTGTATTTGCTATGATGCTGTAAATGAATGACTTATAGTCTTATAATCATTATAATGTCTTATAGTTTGCCATGCAAAGCTGATGTCATGTAAAATTGAGAAATGTATTATTTTTTTTGTATTTAATGCAATAATAATAGTAATAATAATTATTATTATTATTTTGATAATAATAAAATTAATAAAAGTATCAATTATATTATTTTGAAAAAAGTAAGTTCTGTTTTAGTTATTATTGTTAACTAAAACTAAAAACAAAAACTATTAAAAAACATTTATGTTCATTGAAAATAAAATAAAATAATAAATTAAAAGAAGTCAAATTAAATAAAATGTTAAGATTAGAAAAAAACTTTATCTAACTAAATGAACATTAGAAATGTTATCTTGGCAACTTATTGAAATAAGTTAAAGCACTAAAATTACTAACTGGAAATTCAAATAAAACAGCTAAAACTAGAACTAAGACTGGAATTAAAATAAATACCAATAATTATTCAAAATTATTGTAAAAATAAATTACAATAATTTTGAATAATTGTTGATCAATATGTGACCCTGGACCACAAAGCCAGTCATAAGAGTCAATTTTTTGATGTATGGTTTTTTAGGATAGTACAATATTTGGCCGAGATACAACTATTTGAAAATCTGGAATCTGGTAGTGCAAAAAAATCAAAATATTGAGAAAATTGCCTTTAAAGGTGTCCAAATATAGTTCTTAGCAATGCATATTACTAATCAGAAATTAGGTTTTGATATATTTACAGTAGGAAATTTACTAAATAACTTGGAACATGGAACCTTTACTCATTATCCTAATGAGTTTTTTACATAAAATAACTAACTGTAAACTAACTGAAATATGTTGAAGCACTAAAATTATGGACTGAAAATTAATTCAAACTAAAACTAAAACGTGAATTAAAATAAATGAAATGTAAATAGAACCATTAAAAAATAATAATAAAAATGACAAAAGCACATGACAGTGAATTGATGATGAAATTATTGATCAATAATTTAGATTATTTAATCAATAATTTTGAATAATTATTGATCAATATATTATCAACAACTGTAAAGATATTGAAATAATATTAAAAGATACTAACATAAAAGGTAGAGGAAAAACAAAATAAATACGCATAGATAGATAGATAGATAGATGTAATATAATTGTAATCAAAATCTATAATATTTTTGTTGTTTGTTTCTCTTTTAGCATGGAATTAGATGAGTAACTGTTTAACAGAAATAATTTCCTGTTGTTTTTTGAGCCAGAGTTGTAATTTAGCTAGCCGTTTCTCTAATTTCAGTTAAATTAGTGACCCATGTATGTGAGCCGGTTTCTCCTATGTTTATGATCCATGTCTGCTATTTGAGGCTAAATGATTGATTTAATCCTTATCTGTTGGTTTATCTCTGACCGAACTTGTGTTTTTTTCGTCCCTCAGCCACATCTACATGTTCCCAGAATGAGTTTCGCTGTACGAGCGGACGCTGTATTCCCGGACACTGGTACTGCGATGGCGGCGCAGACTGTAATGATGCTTCTGATGAGCCCATTACCTGCAGTAAGTACCACACATAGCACTATACAGTGTTAGATATTTTAAAAATGAATATTGTTCATTTAGTGAGGCAGAAGGCTAATTTTGGACCCTGTTTGATCTGCTTTAATGGGAAAAAAAACTATAAAAACACTGTGATGTGTGGATAAAGCTGTGTTTATCAAGGGAAGCCGTTGCCCATATTTTTGGGTGGTGAGTTAATGATGGGTATCCTGCCTCACTGGTTACCATGGTGATGGACTGCATATCACAGGCAAATTGGCAGGAAATAATGCCACCCCCCACCCCTCATGTTACGCTCCACTGGTGATGCATGCAGTCAAAAAGTGGAAAGATGAGGCAGACGCTGTATACAAGAAACCGATTCACTTGGCAGAAACAGAATTAAATTTGTAGTAATTCAGACTGGCCTGTCTGCAGTCAAATGCCCTCACAAAAGAACAAAAGTTTGTGTGAGTCTTCTTATCAAAGAAAGATTCACTATTCTTGAATAGTGTATGTGTGTATATGTATGTATATCACTAAACAAATGGGTTTTATTTATGATTTTTAGATCCTTACGTCAATAAAGTACAATAAGGTTTTGTTTTATAATTTGGTTTGCATTCAGTAATTTAAATAATATATGCTTAAATCAGAAAGAACAACTGATGTTCCCAAAATATAATATGTTCAAAAGTTTAGGGTCAGTAAAAAATTTTTATGTTTTTGAGTTTATTTTCTTTGCAAAGGATGCATTTATTTGATTAAAAATACAGTAAAAACAGCAATATTATGAAATATTATTGCAATTTAAAATAACAGTTTTCTCTTTAAAAATATTATAAAATGTAATTAATTCCTGTGATCCAATGCTGAATTTTCGGCATCACTACTCCAGTCTTCAGTGTCACGTGATCCTTCAGAATCATTTTAATATGCTGATTTGCTGCTCAAGAAACAGTGTTTTATTATTATCAATGTTGAAAACAGTTGCAGCACTTCATATTTTTGTGGAAACAGCAATACATTATTTTTTTCAAGATTTTTTGATAAATAGAAATATCATTTATTTCAAATGCAAATCTTTTAAAACATTACGAATGCCTTTTTGTCACTTTTGATCAATTTGTTGCATCCTTGTTGAATGAAAGTATACATTTCTTTCAAAAAATCTTTTGAATGGTAGTGTGTTAGATAGTTGGTAGTGAAAACAAGGTTGACTATTAAATAATTTCACTGCTTTAGTACATCCAAGAATTTTATATATATTTTTTCCAAACTGAATTTGGAATTTCAAACCAAAATGTTTTAAACAGTTTTGTAAATATTTTTAAATAATAAAAAGAATATTATAAGTAAATAATACTTGTAAATATATTTTAAATATTTAAATATATTTTCTTGTGAAAAATAATTATTAGTAATTTATAGGGTAATTTATAATTATAATTATTATTATTATTTATAATTACTTTATATACTGTAAAGTAATTTATCATTTATAGAATTTTTAAAAAAAATACTAAATAAGGTTTAAAATCTGCTACACTTATATAGTGTAGAAATAAATTGTGACCCTGGACCACAATACCAGTATTAAGTAGCATGGGTATATTTGTAGCAATAGCTAAAAATACATTGTATAGGTCAAAATGATCAATTTTTCTTTTATGCCAAAAATCATTAGGATATTAAGTAAAGGTCATGTTCCATGAAGATATTTTATACATTTCCTACCATAAATATTAAAACTTAATTTTTGATTAGTAATATGCATTGCAAAGAACTTCATTTGAACAACTTTAAAGGCGATTTTCTCAATATTTTGATATTTTTGCACCTCAGATTCCAGATTTTCAAATAGTTGTATCTCGGCCAAATATTATCCTAACAAACCATACCCCAGTGGAAAGTTATTTATTCAGTTTTTAAATTGTGTATAAATCTCAATGTCAAAAAACTGCCTCTTATTACTGGTTTTGTGGTCGTGGGTCACAATGTAAAGTTTTATAAACTGCAAAACAACTCATTATTTGGGTGCTACATAATACAAGAAACTATCATAAAATGAGAAAGGTGCTCTTCTGAATGACAGTAGAGTGGTATCTGAAGTGTGTGTAACTGTCTGGTGTATTTGGGTGTGTGTCTGTGATGCCAGCGGTCAGTCCGGCCCTCTATTGTGTGTCACATTCCTTCAAAGTGACGTCCAGCAGAAAAGCCCTCACACACACACACATAAACACACTGGCCCTTCCTTTGACAGTCTCTACCCCCTCCTTTCTCACACACACTGCCCCATCCTCTCGCTTTTGTCCCGTTAATCACAGCACCCCTCGGTGCCTTTTGTTCAAGCGGGACACTAGAGAGAGGAATGCTTATTCTCTCCCAGAATTCCTCTGGCTGTGGAATCCCAGCAGCAGCAGCAGCTCAGCCACGTTTCTGGATGCTCAGGATGGGATTTAATGGTTAAATGGATTACGTAGGCCGCATGTTCCTCAGTTCCCTCTAAGATCCGAGTGAGACATGGCCCTCGGGCAGGTGGCTCTTCTGCTGCTTCTTGATCCGTGGCTCACTGCCGTGTGTTTCATCCCTACAGCCACCATGGTGAGGACCTGCAACTCCGACCAGTTCCGCTGCGATGACGGAAGGTGCATCGCCTCGTCCTGGATCTGCGATGGAGACAATGACTGCGGGGACATGAGCGATGAGGACGAGAGACACAACTGTGGTCAGTATTACTTGGTCCAATCCCAAATTCAGTTCCACCCTCCTCACAGGTCTCATTTTATAATGTACTGTTGGTAAAATGTGTTACTAAAATATTTGTTTGGATTTACCACCAACAGCTAACATACAGAACAGCTGCAAATGTGCAATATATTATAGGAAGAGATAGATCTGGCTTTTTCTGAATAATACAGATAAACATTTTACTTCCAAAAACCAGTATGCAGAAAAAATTTGCAGTGTATAATTTTAATTTAATTTTTTTTTTTTTTTCATTTTTTAATTAATAATTTTAGTAATTATTTCAATTTGAATTATTTTTAATGATGTTTATGTATAAATCCCACACCACATTTCTAAACAATAGAAATGTAGATTTTATTTACAAAAACCAATATGCAGAAAAAAATGCATTTTTAAATTAAATTAAATTTAATTAAATTAAATTTTATTTTATTTTATTTTATTTAATTTTATTTTATTTTATTTAACGCACAGAACAGCTGCAAAGGTGCGATATACTATAGGAAGCGATAGATTTCGCTTTTTCTGAACAATACAGATAAAGATTTTACTTCCAAAAACCAATATGCAGAAAAAAATTGCAGTGTATTATTTTAATTTTAATTGTAATATTTTTTTTATTTTATTTTCAAAGATTTTTAAAGATTTTTATGTATAATTCCACAAGAGATATAGATTATACTTCCAAAAACCAATATGCAAAAAAACATTGCAGTGTAATATTTTAATTTTAATTAATTTTAAGTTTATTTTTAAATTATTTTAAATGTTTTTTATGTATAAATAAATCCCACACCACATTTTTTTAAAAATGCACCCATTTTTTAATTTATGTTTTTCATACTAATAACTTCATAGCCAATGGGCTACAAAAAAAAGATAATATACATTGTAAATTATTCTTTATTTATTTTAATTATTTTTATTTATTAACCCCAGACCACCTTTTCAGACTTTCAGACAATCTAGCTAAGCTCTGATGCATGTGTTGTTTTAGTATTTTTATACTATTATTATTATTATTTATACTATTTTAGTTTTTATTTGTATATTTTCAGTTTAATTTTAGTTTGATTTTTAGAATTGTTGTTATGAGCTTTTGCATTGTATATATTCATTTATTCATTTATTTATTTATTTTCCCCAAATATTACTATCTGGGTTATTACAATTTATGTTTTTATTTTTATTCCAGTTTTAGTTTTTATTTATTTGCAGTTAGTAATTTTAATGCTTGAACTTAAATTTATTTTAGTTAGTTGTGACTGCAACATTTCTAATTTTCATTTAGTTTTTCATCCAGTATTTGTATTTCATTTTATTTCAGATTTATTTTTGTTAACAAAAATATTTTTAATGGTTTTAGTTTACAATAATAACTCTGTTCTGATGTCTAATGGACATTGTTAATATCCAAAAGCGTTAGTGTGAATGTACTCACACAACTATTGTTTCATCCTTGACTTTTTGGCTATATTTAGTCATCTCTCTTCTCTAGTCCTACCTCTCTGGACATCTTCTCCTCCTGTCCCTCAATCCATAAGTGAGGTAGTGTTGGTTGTTGGGTGTGGGATCTCTGTGTAAGGAGTCTGCATTCCTAATTTCTCCTGCCTCACTCACTGCTTTGTGGATGTGTTTAGCTGACTGTTCTGGAACAGGATCAGCTCTCAGACTCTCTCTGTTCTCTCCAGAGGTTGCTCTTTCATTTCTGATGAGTAACTTAAAGGGATAGTTCTCCCAAAAATGAAAATTCTGTCATTAATTACCTACCCTCATGTTGTTTCAAACCCGTAAGACCTTTGTTCATCTTTGGACCACAAATGAAGATATTTCTAATGAAATCCGAGAGCTTTCTGACCCTGAAGAAAGTAGTAAAGACATTGTTTAAATAGTCCATTTGACATTAGTGGTTCAACCTTTTTCCTTAAAGCTTACAGGTTTTTGCAACAGAACTGCAATGGGATTCACAGCCACAGGTTGTGCACAGATAAATTATGTTGAGTTTTTTAATTCCATCCTCTTGTTTTGTCTCAAACACAGCTAACCGCACCTGCTCTCCTCAGGAGTTCACCTGTATAAATAACAGGCCTCCTCAGAGGAAGTGTATACCGCGAGACTGGGTGTGTGATGGGGACGCTGACTGTTCGGACGCCTACGATGAGCACCAGAACTGCACTCGCAGGTCCTGCTCTGCCAATGAGTTCACCTGCAACAACGGCCTTTGCATCCGCAACTCCTACAGGTTAGAATTGCATGTAGAGCAAAAAAGATTGCAGATGCATTGCAAGAGATGGATCGGATTGACAGATATTTTATTTATTTATTGTGATTTTTTTAAATAGGTTTTTTTATTATTATTTGAATCATTTTTATTCATGAAATATGGTGAAATGTAGTAATAATAATAATAATAATAATAAATGCATTATATTATTTGTGCATTGTGTATATTGTACAATGGATTGTATTAAATGCAATAAAATTTTATTTGAATTTTTTAATTATGTAATGAAGGTGAAATTCAATAATAATAATAATAATAATAATATAAATGCATTGTATTATTTTCATTGTAATTAATATTTATTTTTTATAATTTTTATTTATTTTATTATTTTATGAGGGTGAAATTCAATAATAATAATAATGGATTGTATTATTTTGTTGAAATTAATATTTATTTATTTATTTTTTATCATTTCTATTTTTGTGAAACACAGCACACTTTATTACATGCTCATAGCAGTATTTATACACAACTTTATTTTGGTCATTGATTTTAGTGAAAAAGAGCATTTTCTCACAAAAATCCCTGCTGTATGTGTTGTGTCTGTTAGGTGTGATCGTCGTAATGATTGTGGAGACAGCAGTGATGAACTACGCTGCACCTATCAGCCGTGCCAACAGCATCAGTTCACCTGTCAGAACGGCCGCTGCGTCTCCCGGGATTTCGTCTGTGACGGGGACAACGACTGCGGGGATGAATCTGACGAGCTGGATCACATGTGCAGGACTCCAGCGCCCACCTGCCCTCCTGGAAACTTCCGGTGTGACAACGGAAACTGTATACCGCTCAGCGAAGTGTGTGACAGGAACGACGACTGCAATGACAACAGTGATGAAAAAGGCTGCGGTAAGCATCATGTGACCACTTGTGATTTTTACTATATATATATATATATATATATATGTGTAGTGGTCTGTATTTTTACTTTGCTACTGTATTTCAGTGTTTTTTTCAAGTATTCTTGAACATAATTTTTGCTATGCAGGTATATGCAAATGATGGCAAAATTTCTCTTTATGAGTAATTTATTTATAGATCCATTAGGATTTTTAACAAAAGTAAAGTCATTTGCATCATTGCATAGTGGTATTTAATCATCATCGAAGTTCAAGCCAGCTGTAAAATTTATTTTATTTATTTATATTTATTTTGTGCAAGTGATGTGAGTGATAAATCAGGATTATAGCTAACTACAAAGAAACTAAATTAAATATTTTAAAAATATATATTAAATATAAAATTAAAACAAAAAATTAAGCTTATTTTATTTTAGAAAGTTGTGAAATCAACATTTTTCATTTAGTTTGACTTGATGTACTAAAATAACTGAAACTAAGACTGGAATAAAAATTTATAAAAAATATTTTTATAATAACAGAAAAAATGCAAAACAGGAAATATAAAAATAAAAGATTTCTAAAATTCTGATTATTAATAAAAACGATGTTATTTCTTATTTATTTTTAAGAACTTTTATAAAAGATTTAGATAATAATTATAATAATAATAAAGAATTATTATTGTATTATGTTTTGTTATTTAACAGTGATGTATTGTATTATTTTAATTGTAATTCATTTTTAGATTCATAATTTGGATATATTTTTATTTATTGTTTAATTTTTTATGAAAGAGGGTGTAATTTGATAATAATAATAAAAAATCCACTGAATTATTTTAATTGTATTTTATTTTAATTTCAATAATTTACATTTCTTTTTATGTATCAATTATTTTTTGTTTATAAATAAGGGTGCATTTTCTCTTTGATGCTCTTTTTTATATGTTATATATATATATATATATATATATATATTTTTTTTTTTTTTTTTCCATGTGATTCCAAAGAAAAACAGCAGTTTAAAAAAAAGTTTATAGGCATAAATTCACAAATTTAATTTGTGTGTCATAAACACAAATTGGCAAACCTAATAAATCAAAGTTCCATCGTAAGAAAACAAAATGAAAAAAATATTTGTTTATTTGCAAATGTTATATTTCATGTGTGTGTATATACATATATATTTATACATCATCTGAAAGCTTAATAAATAATACATTTGTTAGAATAGGACAATATTTGGCTGAGATACAAATGGAATCTGTGCAAAAAAAAAGTGCAAAAAAAAAGCCTTTAAAGTTGTGCAAATCAAGTTCTTAGCAATGCATATTACTAATCAAAAATTAAGTTTTGACATATTCACGGTAGGACATTTACAGAATATCTTTCATGATCTTTACTTAATATCCTAATGATTTTTGGCATAAAAGAAAAATTGATCATTTTGACCCATACAATGCATTTTTATTGCTACAAATATACCCACCCATTTAGGATGCACAGAAAATCTAAATCACTTTCTGTTTTATTGTCTCAGGCATCAATGAGTGCACAGATCCATCAATGCACCACTGCGACCACAACTGCACCGACACTCCCACCAGCTTCATCTGCACCTGCCGTCCCGGTTATCGCCTCATGTCCGACAACAAAACCTGCGACGATATAGACGAGTGCTCCGTCACGCCCAGCGTGTGCAGCCAGGTGTGCGAGAACACCATGGGCTCGTACGTGTGCAAGTGTGCACCAGGTTTCCTCCGGGAACCCGACGGACGCAGCTGCAGGCAAAACAGCAACATCACTCCCTACCTAATCTTTAGCAACCGCTACTACCTGCGCAATCTGTCGACGGACGGCGAGGCCTATTCGCTCATTCTACAGGGCCTCACCAGCGTGGTCGCGCTGGACTTTGACCGGGTGGACAAACGCTTGTACTGGATCGACGTGAGCCGAAGGGTGTTGGAACGGATGTTCTTTAATGGGACGGGACGGGAAGTGGTGGTTAATGGGATTCTGCATGGCGAAGGCCTAGCGGTGGATTGGGTTGGGAGGAAGCTGTACTGGGTCGACAGCTTTCTAGACTGCATGAAAGTGTCAGAGCTGGATGGGCGGTTTGTGAGGAAGTTAGCAGAACACTGTGTGGATGCTAATAACACATACTGCTTTGAGAATCCCAGAGCCGTTGTGCTGCATCCAAAGTTTGGGTGAGTTAACTGTATACACTTTCAGAAAAAAGGTAGAAAAGGTACTGCTACTGAAAGAGTTTAAAGGTGGTGATGGATACAAGCGTAGGCTTAAATCAAATGCCATACCACCGATTTTTTCCCCACAATATGTCTAAATGCCCCCTGATACTCCATACTTCACATGTTTACATCCTGCCAGGATGGCATCTAGCGTTTCTTGTCTCTGCCATTTGCAAGCTTTTTCAGTAGCTGTGGTCTAAGAAAAGACTCAAAGGTGTCAGTGCTAAAGTGGAGAGAACAAAGACGCGTGTCTTTAGGAAGATTTATTTGTCCACAGGCGTCATTCTTTTCTCCTCTTTTTATCGCTAGGTAAGCAGACGAGACTTACATCGCTTCTCTTGTTGCCCTTCGACTAAAAAAACAACCAAAAACTGCACAATGTGGCATCACATCAGTATTTTATTTTGTTGTCTTACAGTAAAAATAGCAACAGGTAGTGCCAGTAGCTTACCGAGTGCAACCATTTGACGTCAACTAAATAATGGCGCCCCCCATAGTCCAAAACATGTATAAAACAATGTGGATTTTTTTTTTAAATAATGTAAATCTTTCATGGGTTTTCTACTACATATTTCCATAAGAGATATTATTTATATTATATTAACCCATACAAGTCTTAATACCTGGGGTCCCTTTTAAAGGGTGCTTAAAGGTACGTATTACTACCTAAATGGTTTGTACCATTTGTAGTTTCCAGGTGGTGGTTTTCAGATGGCTCTTATAATGATAAAACAATGCTAAATGCAAACAATGAACTATAACCAACTATAAAACTATGTGTAGAATGGGATAGCAAAATGAACTGGCTTAAATGTATTTTAAAAATAGGAGAACTCATACAGTAGTTGACATCAAAGGACTAACATTCCAGTAAACTTCTGTAGACTTTTAGTGCAAATTAATTTGTCAGTTGGTAGAAGTGGGAAATTAGGCATATACTAAAATGGAAAATAGTAAATAAAACTACACAAATTCATATAATATTATTATTATTATTAGTTAATAAATGTTTTATAAAAAATTTTATTACACATTTTTAGTAAATATTAAAATATATTTATATAAATCAAAATATTTAAAACATAATTTTTAATATAATATACATTTATAAATTTGTTATATAATAAAGTAAAGTAATTATGTATTTTATTTAAGTTATGGTTGGTATTATCAAATCTATAATAAATCTATAGTACTAAAAAAAAGTGAATTTAGATGTAACCATACTACATGGAAACTTTTAAAATTAGTTTGAACTTTTTAAATAAATGCTGTTCTTTTGAACTTTGTTCATCAAAGAATTCCAAAAAAATATGAAGCAGTACAACAGGTTTTTTTTTACATTGATAATATTAAGAAAAGTTTCTTGAGCAGCAAATCAGCATATTAGTATGATTTCTGAAGGATCATGTGATACTTAAGACTGGAACAATGATGCTGAAAATTCACCTTTGCATCACAGGAATAAATTATATTTTAAAATATATTAAAATACAATGTAGTTATTTTAAATTGTTGTAATATTTCACAATACTACTGTTTTTACTGTATTTTTGATCAAATGAATGCAGCCTTGATGAGCAGAAGAGATGTTAAAACAGTAAAAACTCTTGCCAACCTTTTGACTGTTAATGCATTAGTGCATTGCTGGAATTGATTTGTTTTTTAAAATCGAATGTCATCTTTATGTAGATACGTGTACTGGACTGACTGGGGAGACAAAGCTTTTATTGGACGTGTCGGGATGGACGGGAATAACAAGTCAGTCATCATCACTACTAAGATCGAGTGGCCCAACGGTCTCACTATTGACTACACCAATGACAAGCTGTACTGGTCTGATGCTCACCTCAACTACATTGAGTAAGACTGTCTCACCTTTATATCCTGTCACTGAAAACACAATATTGAATTAGTGCAAATTTGTGTAATTGAATATGACATTAAATTTGATATGTCATAAATGAAATGATTTAATCACAAATGATCAATATTTGCTGACAAATCCTACAAATTAAGATTTGCCTGTGAGATCACCTATACACAGTATTATCGTGCTAATTTATTTAATTATTAAATTAGTTTCATTAACGGAAAGTGAACTCCAGTGTAAGGCTAAAAGCATGTCATAAGGGTAATTTTTGTCATAAGGGCACAAAACCAGTCATAAGGGTAATTTTTTTTAATTTGAAATGTATACATCAGAAAGAAAGCTGAATAAATAAGCTTTCCATTGATGTATGTTTGTATGATGTATGATAATTGTTAGGATAGGACATATATATGGTTGCGATACAACTATTTAAAAATCTGTAATCTGAGGGTGCAAAAAATATGGATCATTTTGACCCATACAATGTATTTTTGACTATTGCTACAAATATACCTGTGCTACTTAAGACTTAAGGTTTTGTGGTCCAGGGTCACATATTATATATAAATTATGTTATTTATTAAAATTTTAAATATTAAATGTTTCCTTAAAATTCTACGTATCCAATGCCTGAAGTTAAATTAAATATTTGTACTATGCTTTTTACAATTTACAATAATTTTTGTTTTACTTTTTTTAATTTGTTTATTTTATTTATTTATTTATTTTTACTTTTAGTATGAATACTAAGGAATAATTATTATAAAAATGAATGTTTATTTTAATTTCAAACTTTGAACGACTTCTTTGATTTTTCATTTTACTTTCACACGAATTATAGAGATTAATCTTAAGAATATTATAAATTATTAATAAATTATTAATAAATTATTTTTTAATTGCAAACACTGAATGAATTTCACACATTACTTCCTTAAAAGTCAAACACTGAAATGTATTCAATTTTTGAAATTAAATTAAATATTTAGAATATTCTTACAGTCATTGTCTATTAATTTTTTTGTTGTTTATATGATTAGTTGCATTTCATTATTTGCATTTATCCTTCTTTGCATTAGATTAATCAATCACATTTATCATTTTCTTTGCTGACAAATTTCTCAAATAAAGATATGGTCATTACATCATTTAAAATTGTTTTTTTTTTAGCATTTCTGAGATACTGTTTACTGATAATTTACTCACCCCATGTCATCCAAGATGTTCATGTCTTTCTTTCTTCAGTTGAAAAGAACTGAAGGTTTTTGAGGAAAACGTTCCAGATTTTTCTCCATATAGTGGACTTTAATGGGAGCCAATGGATTGTCCAAATTGCAGTTTCTCTACACGATCTCAGCTGAGGAATAAGGGTCTTATCTAGCAAATCAATAAGTTCAATTGCTGAAACTGCAATTTGGACCTTCAACTCACTGGCTCCCATTGAAGTCCACTATATGGAGAAAAATCCTGGAATGTTTTCCTCAAAAACCTTAATTTCTTTTTTTTTAACTGAAGAAATAAAGATATGAACAACTTGGATGACATGGGGTGAGTAAATTATCAGGAAATTTTTATTCTGGAAGTGAACTAATCACTTGAACAAAATCAACATTAAGCGTTATTAAAACAATTCTGTCTTCTCAGATTCTCTGATCTGGACGGGAATCACAGGCACACTGTTTACGACGGCGTCCTGCCGCATCCTTTCGCCATTACTGTGTTCGAAGAAACCGTGTACTGGACGGACTGGAACACGCGCACGGTGGAAAAGGGCAACAAATACAACGGCTCTGGACGGGAGGCGCTCGTCAACACCACCCACCGACCGTTCGACATCCACGTGTGCCATCCCTACCGCCAGCCCATAGGTGAGCCCAGGACAGCGTAACCCGAGCGGGACGCGCTCGCAGGCGTCCCTCTTCTGTTACGCTCATTATCTCATGGCAGATCCCTATCACTTCCTTTAAACGTCCACAGAGGCACTTAAGGGTCTCTGCCAATATTTACACAGTCCGACACAATGCCGCCAGTCTCTGCTCGCCTGTCTTTTCTCGGAGACAGGAAAGACTAAACTCTTTATCATTGCTGTAATGGCCAGGACAGGTAGTTTAAACTCTCTATCTGTGGCCTTCTTTAGAAAGAGGAGCTACACCTACATGATGTGGAGCCACATCCTGGTTCTTTGTAAGAGGATATAGTCTCGGTGGTTTTCAAATGTCTACAGAATTTACTCTGAGCAACAACAACGACTCAATTCAACACCACACGATTATCACACAAAAGTAAATAAAGAAATTCCAAATGTAATGCATGTAATTTTATTCAATATTTGAATTTAAAGTTAATATCAATTTATCATTTTCTTAACATTTTTCTCTAATATTTGTACAAAAGTAAAATGTTAATGGATTTAAACATTGACTTTTAAAATTAAAAACTAAAATGGTTTAAAATGAAAATAAATATTAATTAAATAACAATATATTTATTTAATTATTCCTTATTTTTTTGCCTTTATTTATTATTCTTGTTTTATTTTCTTATTTATTTATTATTTTTTTGTTTTGATTCTAAAGACACTTTACTTATGATTACCCCTGTTATTCATTCAAAAGTTTTGAATGATAATCATAAGACAAAATGTATTTATAATATTATGTTCTTATTATTTTAATTGCAAACATTGAGTACATTTCAAACATTAAATAAAATTCAGCGTTCGATTTTAAGGGTATTTTGTTTACTTTTGTTCAAATAGTAGAGAATAATCATAAGAATACTGTAAATTAATATTTATTTTAATTGCTAACATTGCATCTAAAACTTTGAATTTATCCTTAAAAATCAAACACTGAAATATTTCCTGTGTATAAAGTCCAATGTAAAATTAATATTAACTTATTCTTAGAATTATTATTCTCTTTTTTTCACAAATTATTAAATAAAATGTCAGACAGTGGATTTTATGTGTGTGAAATTAAAATGAATATTAATGTTAATACTTCGACTTGTTTAATTTCTAATTTATGTTTTAGTTTTTCGATGTAATATATATATATATATATATATATTTATTTTTTCGTTTCTAACATTTAATATTTCCTTAGAAATCAAACACTGATTTTTATTTCAATTTTATTTTCAAACAAAAAAATATTTATTATTATTTTTATGTTTAATTTTTCTGCAAGTTTTTATTTTATTATTTTATTTTATGTGTTTTTGTCATTTGTAGTAGTTTTTGTTTTTTATGTCTATGTAGTTTTTTTTTAAATGTTGCATTTTTTATTTGAGAAATGTTGAGAAATTTTGCCTTTTTTATTTTATTTCAGTTAACGTTTGTTTCATTCTAAGTGACATTTTTATGGTTTTATTTTAGTTTCAGTTTTAGTTAACTAGTGAAAATTATGTGTGAAATTAAAATGAATATTAATTTATAATAGTCTTTTATGATTATATGTTTAGTTACCCATTTTTTGCATTTATTTTGACACCACTAATTTATTAATCATTAAGCATTTATTTATTAATCCAACTGTAATATTGAATAAATATTAATAATAAATATTGAAAATATTCTAACATCTGTTACTTTTATTTTTACAGTTATGATATGGTTAGTTGTATTTTATTTTCTGCATTAATGTGTCCATGATTCAGGACAGATTTGGGACAAACCTGAAACTCTTTTTTTTTTATTTTTGACCCACTATCTATATCACACTATATTTTTTCCCCCCAATAGTGACGAATCCCTGTGCGGTCAACAACGGAGGCTGTTCTCACCTGTGTCTTCTGCGAGCCGGAGGTCAGGGTTACACCTGCGAGTGTCCCGATCACTTCCTTACCGTGCAGATAGGTGGCGTTGCACGCTGCCTGCCCATGTGCTCCAGCACGCAGTACAGATGCGCAGACAACGAACGGTTAGTGTCTCCATGCACACTGACGTGCTGTATAGTGTCTACATAGACAGCTGCCTTCTAAGCAACCGTCCTAACAGAAATGGTACCTTTTGTTTGTCTCTCCTCAAAGCTGTATCCCTATCTGGTGGAAGTGTGACGGTCAGCGGGACTGCAGAGACGGTTCGGACGAGCCCTCCACGTGTCCCGTCCGGCACTGCAGACTGGGCCAGTTCCAGTGTAATGACGGAAACTGCACCAGCCCGCACTTCCTGTGTAACTCTAATCAGGACTGTCCTGATGGCTCGGATGAAGACACTGTGCTGTGTGGTATGGAAAGAACTAATATCTTGTCAGTAGTTAAAAATCAGGGCATGAAGCTGAAAGGATATAGCCCCATAATAATTTTTTTTTTTGCTACATATATTTTTACTAAAACATTGTATGATTTTGACCCTGGACCACAAAACCAGTCATAAGGGTCAATTATTTTTTTAATTGAGCTTTATACACCATCTGAAGGCTGAATAAATAAGCTTTCCGTTGATGTATGGTTTGTTAGGATAGGACAATATTTGGAAAATCTGGAATCTGAGGGTGCAAAAAATATATTGGGAAAATCACCTTTAAAGTTGACCAAATGAAGTTCTTAGCAATGCATATTACTAATTAAAAATTAAGTTTTGATATATTTACCAAATATCTTCATGGAACATGATCTTTACTTAATATCCTAATGATTTTTGGCATAAAAGAAAAACCCATACAATATATTGTTGGCTATTGCTACAAATATACCCATCCAACTTATGACTGGTTGTGTGGTCCAGGGTCACATATGAAGAAAGGACATGCAGAGACTTTTGTGATCAATTTTGAGTGTTATTTTAGGACTATTTATGTATTATAGTATTTATAAATATTTTGAATTAGCTTTTATTTTTTGGATTTTGAGATCTCAATTTAATTTTACTTTAAAAAATGTGCTTTTGTCTTTTTTCCAACATTTTTATTTACAGAAATATTGCTATTTTAGTTTTAGTTCATTTTAGTAAAAAAAAAATTGAATCAATTGGCAACAATGTTGCCAAGATGACATTTGTAATTTTTAATGTAATGTTTATATTTAAAATGTTTTCAAACATTTCATATTTCCTTCAAAATCACACAGAAATGTATGCAATGTTTGAAATTACTGATATATCATTATTGTACTAATGAATTTTTTGAATAAGCTTTTATTTTGTATATTATAGCTTTCATTTTAATTTCATTTTTTTATATATATTTTTATTCTTATATTTCTGTTCTAGTTTTAGAAATTGTAGTACTTTGGCTTAAAACTTTATCATGTAATATTTGTATTTTATTTTATTATTTAATGTAATATTACAATATTACAAATCAAAATTTTTATTTCAACTTTATTACTTTATTGTAACTAACAAATTTTTTTTTAACTAGTTTTACTTTTAATTTATTTAACTTAGCTAATTATTATTTAAGTTATCAATAACAACAGTGCTGTTCTGCTGTGTTTTTTAGTATTATTGTGACTATTATAGGTTTTATTAATATTTTGAATATTTTTATTTTCTATTTTACATTTTCATTTTAGTTCAAGTTTTAGTAAATTGGTTGTGTTTTTTCTGTCATTTTTAATAGTTTTTGTTTTTTATGTTTATATATTTTTCTTATTTAATTTTTTTTAACTACATCAAAATAAAGGAAATTAAAATGAGAAATGTAGCTGACATAAAATGTTTTTCTATTTTATTTTGTTTAGTTAAGTATTTCAAGTCAATAGAATTTTGTTGTTGTTGTTGATGTTGTAGTTTTAATGAGTTCATTTTACAGTCAGTTTTAGTTTAACTTAATTTCCTGCTATTCTTATATTTGTCCCTGGACCACAAAACCAGTCAAAAGTAGCACAGGTATATTTGAAGCAATAACCAATAATACATTGCATGGGTCCAGATGATACATTTTTCTTTTATGCCAAAAATCATTAGGATATTAGGTAAAGATCATGTTCCATTAACATATTTTGTAAATTTCCTACCGGAAATATATCAAAACTTAATTTTTGATTAGTAATATGCATTGCTAAGAACTTCATTTGGGCAACTTTAAAGGTCTCAATATTTAGATTTTTTTGCACCCTCAGATTCCCGATTTTCAAATAGTATCTCGGCCAAATATTGTCACATCCTTACAAAGGATGACCCCTATGACTGGTTTTGTGGTCCAGGGTCACATATGTGCTTTTGATTGGGGCGTTGCCAGATTGTGTTTATAAGTTCCTCTTTGTCTGTACGTCAGCCACTCATCAGTGCGAGTCTCATCAGTGGCAGTGTGCCAATAAGCGCTGCATCTCTGAGGCCTGGCAGTGCGACGGCGAGAACGACTGCGGCGACGGATCCGACGAGGACCCTGCTCACTGCTCCAGCAGGACCTGCAGACCCGGACAGTTTAAGTGCAGGAACGGCCGCTGCATCCCGCAGAGCTGGAAATGCGACGTGGACGACGACTGTGGAGACAACTCCGACGAGCCCATCGAAGAATGCAGTGAGCTGCTGACTCATTTTAGCACTACAATGCATATGTGTTGTTTAAATTAGAGGAAGAAACAGTCATGCAGTACTGTTTTCTCAGTATTGTTTGTTGTTGGTAAGCATCTGTGTGATGTTGTTTGCAGTGGGTCCGGCGTACAGATGTGACAATCACACAGAGTTTGACTGCAGGACAAACTACCGCTGTGTTCCTCTATGGGCCAAGTGCAACGGACACAACGACTGCAGGGACAACAGCGACGAACAAAACTGTGGTGAGACATCAGAAAACATGACCATAAATGTGTATAATAATGTATATAAAAATGTATATATATATTAATAAATAGTAGTGCTGTCAAACGATTAATCACGATTAATCGCATCCAAAATAAGTTTTTGTTTTATATAATATGTGTAAACTGTGTATATTTATTATGTGTATATAAATACACACACATACAGTATATATTTTGAAAATATTTACATGTATTTACATTTATATTTATATAATTGATTTTATATACACATTTTTATTATGTAAAACAACATTTTTCTTAAATATATGCATGCATGTGTGTGTATTTATATATACATAATATACACAGTATACGTACATATGTTATGTAAACAAAAACTTTCATTTTGGATGCGATTAATCGTGATTAATCATTTGACTAAAACAATAGTAAAAATAGTAATATTAAAATTATTTTAAAAAATAATTAATTAATTAATTACAAATAAAATGTAAAAAAATATATATTAAAATGACTACAAAATATTATTAAAAATTAATCAAACATGATTCAGCATAAGTAGTACTTACAACTGAAAAATGCAGATATTTATTAATATTTTTTAAAATAATTAAAAAATTCAAAATTACTATAAAAAAAGTTTAAAATTTATTACATGACTGAAAACAATAGCAGTGCTTGCTTTCAACTGCAAAATGTAGATATTTATTAATAAACTAGTAAAGTAAAAGTAGTGACATTATAATGATGAAAAACTGAAAAATTACTATACAAAAATTAATTAAACAAAAATGTCTCAGAAACAGATATTAAATATTTAATTGCATCTAATTTGCATCTAATCTAGCCTTCTAATGAACCTGGCATTATATATTATGAATATTGCTGGCTCTGAGATGAATCGCTTTGGATAAAAGCGTTTGCTAAATGTGTACACATTAATATAAATTAAAATATAAAATAAAAACAATTAAAAGTATACATTTTTAAATTATTCACAGCATAATTATTCAAAACATGAGTCAGAATAACTGTTTTTATTCATAAACAACAGTGCTTACAAGACAAAAATGTAGATGTTTATTAAAATTTGTTTATTTATAGTAAAGTAATATTAGAATTAATCATATTAAAAAAATAAACAAATGATAAAAAATTATTTATAAAAAAGGGTATATCAGTATATTGATCTATTTGCTAAAAATAGGCTGCAAAAATCTGTTTTTGCTGTGTGCGGCTTTTCGTTTTTTTGTATATTAACATTAAAAAAATATTGAAAAAATTGTAACATTTTTTAGAAACGAAAGTTTTTTAAAAACTTTTAAAATTATTCACAGCATTATTATTCAAAACATGACTCAGCATAACTATTTTTATTCACAAACAGCAGTGCTTACAAGACAAAAATTTTGATATTTATTAAAATGTATGTATTTATAGTAAAGTAATATTAGAATTAATAATATTAAATAAAAATTATAAAGAAAAAAATATTAATAAAAAAAAGTGTATATCAGTATGTTGATCCATTTGCTAAAAATAGGCTGCTAAAAACAATTTTTGCCATGTCTGGCTTTTTTTTTTTTTTTTTTTTTTTTGTATATTAACAAAAAATTTTGAAAACTTTTAAAATTATTCACAGCATTATTATTCAAAACATGACTCAGCGTAACTATTTTTATTCACAAACAGCAGTGCTTATAAGACAAAAAATTTAGATATTTATTAAAATGCATGTATTTATAGTAAAGTAATATTAGAATTAATAATATTAAATAAAGAAAAAGAATTATTAATAAAAAAAATGGTATACCAGTACATTTATCCATTTGCTAGGATAGGCTGCAAATTTTTTTGTATGTTAACATAAAAAAATGTTTAAATTTGTTTAAGAAAACATTTTTAAGAAGAGTTGTCTTATTATTTTTAATTTTTTTAAATTACGAATTAACTATATGATAAATATATGTGACTTCAAGTCCCGTCCTACGTTTTTCGTCGATAAGACGTTTCAAAGTTGGACGGAGTTTTCATTTAATGCAAACTTTAACAAAAATGACTGGAATTTACTAAAAATGACAATCAGTGAATGAAAAGTTTTAAAAACCACCTTTAAATTTCAGTCAAATTTAGTCAGATAAATCTGTAGTGTCGTTGCCGTCTAATGCTGTGGTGTGTGTTTGTGTCATGATGGATTGAATTCATGAGGAGTTATTCGTCCTCTCACACTCCAGCGCTACATTAGTGAGTGTTAGTTCAGTCTGTCTGAGATGGACGGGCCCTCGGTGACCCCTCCTCCTGTCTGGGGCCACACCACTGATTTATGTGTGTGTTGGGTATGTCTGTGTCAGGCACCAGTGTGTGTGTGTGTGTGTGTGTGTGTGTTTGTATGGTTTCATTACGGATCAAATGGTTTTACCCTGATTTTACTGGTCTGTTGTGAGTAATCTGACCCATGTACAGTAAACACACACACTCACGTAGCCCCGGTTCTCCCGGGTCTTATCAGCTCGCTCTCACTCCATTAGTGCCATCCTGCACAGAGAGGAGAGAGAGGAGAGATCGCCCTAATCTGACTGTAAGAATGTGCCGCCCGGGTCAGGTGGGGCACCGCTGACTGATCTCCTTCCTTCCTTTCCTCTGTCCGCCATAATGTACATATTTTCTGCCTCATTACATCCTATCCTCTCATTTTCTCCTTCCTCCTAATTTTCTCTTGTTTTCTCATTTCACCTTATTTCGTCTCTTCTCCTTCAGTTGTCTCTTCTCATTACACTCATTCTGCTTTTTTTCTTTCGTCTCATTTTACCTTGTTTTGTCTCCTGTCTCACCTTTTCTCCTTTGTTCCCATTTTCTCCTCCCTTCCCGTCTCACCTCACCCTTCCTCTTTTCCTCTCTTTTTAAGTTCTCTTTATTTTTTTTTTCCTCTTACCTATTTTCTATCTTTGCATTCTTCTTGCAGGGTTTCTTAAAAAGTTTAATTCGCTCTACCACAAATGAAGACCTTTAAAAAGGTCTTAAATTGGAGCAGAAAGGCTTAAATTCATTAAGTTGGATGCACTACAAAAAATCAATATCTTCTTCAGTATTCTTGTTTTCCAAAACAAATATCTAATCATCTTTAAATCAGGATACGTACATCAGATGCTAAATGAAACTAAATCATGAAGTCTTCTGGGAAGTATAACAAAATTAAGTGCATTTATGCTTAAAACGAGAAATGTTCAAAACATTTTCTGACCATATTGGCAGATATTTGTTCTTATTTTAATCATAAACTCACTTCATTTTGATGAATTTCTGTGTCCCCTTCCATTTATTCCTTAAACTTTCTTTACTTTGTCTTAAAAAAATTAAATTGAAAAAATTAAAAATTACTATACAGAAAACGATTAAAGAAAATGACCAGTAGTGCTTGCAAATTTAGATAAAAATTTGATATAAAAAATATTTTAATCAATTAAAATATTTTTTTAAAGTAACATTTAAACCGCAGTGCTTACAAAAATGTAATATTTATTTTTAAAAGTAAAGTAATATTAAAATTAATTAATACATTTTTAAAATAAAAGTACAAAAAAATAATGTTTAGAAAACAAAATGTATAAATATATTCAGCCACAGTAAATACCTTAAGTTTTTTGTATGTTAAAATAAAAAACACATTAAAAGCTTGTTTTTAATAATAATAATAATAATAATAATAATAAATTACCATACAGAAAACAATTAAAGAAAATGACCGGTAGTGCTTATGAAATTAGATAAAAAAACATATATATAATAAATTAAAATATATTTTTTAAAAGTAACATTTAAAAAAATATATTACTTGACTTAAAACAGCAGTGCTCACAAAAAAATTATATTTATTAAAAACAATAATGTTATATTAAAATTAATAATACATTTTTTAAATTAAAGTAAAAAAAAATTAATGATCAGAAAACAAAATGTATTAATAAAATAAAATAAAATAAAATAAAATAAAATAAAATAAAATAAAATAAAATAAAATAAAATAGTTGTCCATTAACTAAATTACAAAAAAAAAAAAGTAAAAAAATAAATAAAGAGGCTGCAAAAATCTATTTTTGGCATATCCAACTTAAATACATGAGTTTTTGGTATGATAACATAAAAGCTTGTAAAATTTATTAGGAAATTAAGAGTTATTAATTTTTTTTTCTACAGCTTTAAATATATGCAATACTCACTTTTTTCAATCCAGTCAAGAACCAATACAATCAAGTCCTCTCCTATGTTTTTTTCTTGTTTAATGAGTAGTAAAAGTAGTAAAAGTTGGACAAAACATTTATTAAAATGTATTAAGTCATGGCATTAAATATTGCATGCACTGTAAAAAATTAATATCTTCCTCAGTATTTTTTTTTTTGCCAACACAAATATCTAAACATCTTTAAATCAAGATAATCCTGTGTCCCCTTCCATTTATTCCTTAAACTTTCTTTACTTGATCTTAAAAAAGTCATTTCATTAATTACATAACATTAATTGTCTTAAATTTACCTTCAGAAACCCTGTCTTGTCTCATCTCATCTCTTCTATTATTTTTGTCTTTATTCGTCTCATCTTTTCTCTTTTCCTCTCCTCTCTTTTCCAAGTTCTCCAATTTTTTTCTTCTCCTTTCTTCTCTTTTCTGCTTCTCTTGTCTCATCTCTTCTCCTCATAGTTATCATCATCTCTTTATTAAAACACATGCTGTTAGGTGTTAAATAAGCTTTTATTCATCATTATTCATGTCTTCTATTATACTAGTGTTTTATGTCAGAGAGACTGAGACAGAGGTCTGTGTGACTATCTCTCTGCTTGCGCTCTGTTTAACATTAACTTAACTGTGTGTCTGTTGTGTTGTGTTTGCAGAGGAGTCGACCTGTGAGCCGGCGGGTGATTTCCGCTGTGATAACCACCATTGCATCCCCCTGCGCTGGCGCTGCGATGGAGACAATGACTGCGGCGACGGCTCAGACGAACGCAACTGCAGTGAGTAACAGCAGTCTGACCTCTCGGGTTCAGTCAGTTCAATATAAAAAATGCAAGAAGTGAGAGAGATAGTTCACTAAATACAATACTAATTGGTTTTATTACAATTTTTCACATTTGCTAAAACACTAAACCCCATACTCTAAAACAAATTCTCAATAGCCTAAACCAATTTGTCAAATAAATCACTCTTTCTGCAAAACCTTAAACAAGTTTAGGCAGATTAGACACTGTTTGCAGATCTCATGCACTCTTTTTGCAAAACTCTAAACACATTCTCAGTCACTAAGATGCAGTTTGCTCTGTGATGAACTTGTGATGCAAAACCCTAAATACAAGAAAGCAAAAGTTAAGCACAACTGCAACACACTTGTTTCTAAATATTTAAATATACAAAATATAAGCCAGTTCAAAGTGCACAGAAGGCATGGGTGCCTCTGTCAATCTGAGAGGTACGGAAGAGTGTAAATGCTTCTGAGAGAAGTGTTGCATTTCCTGACAAAATTGCAAGGGTGCCAATATTTTATATATATATGTGTGTGTGTGTGTGTGTGATGTGATCTAGGAAAACCCAACACATGGTGAAATTTGACCTTTTTTAGGTTTTGAAACCATATGAAAGCTTCCAGAACTGTTTTTATTTTGTTCATAGCTTAACACTAGAACCGCCACGGGGTAAATTTTACCCGTACCTGTTATTCAAATGTACATAACAGATTTTCAATAAAACACTCAAGTCTCCCAGTCACTGACTTTTACTAAAATTGTGTAATTTAAAATCCCCTGGTGTTAAAAAGTGTTTAGATAACACCAGATCGAAAAACGGAGCATTTATACCTAAAAGCGCCAGCGTGGGTCAAATTTACCCGCTATATAATGCCTGTATTTTCGCGCTGTCAGAATCTTGCCGGTTATGTTTTTACATTGTAAATTGCTAGGCAGCGCCTTTTACTCACTGAATCAGCCCAACAAACATGAGACGTCCACCCGACGTGCAGATCATGTCTATATTCCGACAAAGACGTTGAAATGACGTCGTTTGGACGTCGTTTGCTCAGTGGGAGTGGTTATCACTTTCATAAATAAAGTCAATATGAGTAAAAAAAAAGGCAGTTTATTGATGCCTGAGAGCTATTAGAAGCACTAAATACCATGATTATTGGAGAGTCTGTTATGCGTCCTGGGTCGGCTCAGCATCTGACGGCTCATCTGACAGCGATTTCATATTTAGATGTTTTAGTGTTTAGTGTTCTAGTGTTAAACGTAACCAAAGTTATGGCTATCTTAAGTTCACTGTAAAAAAACAAAAAACACAATTTGTTGAGTCAGCTTAAAATAATTTGTTACCCTGCTGCCTTAAAATTTTAAGTTCAGTCAACTCAAATAAGTTTAGTCAACTTGAAATGTTAAGTTGTACTAAGTGACAACTTAGATATTTGTGTTTGTTAAACTTAAAAGCAAGGTAAGTAACCCAGCTGCCTTAAAATTTTAAGTTGTCACTTAGTACAGCTTAACATTTCAAGTTAAACTTTTTCTGAGTTGACTGAACTTAAAATTTTAAGGCAGCTAGGTAACAAATTATTTTAAGTTGACACAACAAATAGTTTTTTACAGTGTTGGCTGATAGCGATAAGTTTCAGGAATGGAATTTTGAGAAAAACAACTTTAAAGTGGACGGCTTTCACTTTATGGGTTTAACGAGAACTGTCAGTCAAGTCAGGAGCACTATACTGCATCATTACACAAACAGACTAACGTCTGTTTTCCATTGTTTATCATGGGCATAGTCTCCGAACTTTTGATCACCCATTTTATGTTTAGATAGCACGAATAATGCAGCCTACTTTGTAGTAAAATTGAGCGCAGCGCAACTGTTCACACACTGTGCATTTAACAGACTGTCATCGGACTCCTCCTCTTTAGTAACTTCATCATCCGATCCTTCATCTCTAGATGTGAAATAGTCCATTATAACATCATTTATGGCACTGACATCACTAAGATTGAGCAGATTGTGCTGTAGCGTGCTGTAGTTTTGCTGTAGTGTGTCAATAGAAAATATCAGTTTATATTTCCAAACATTCATTTTACCATTAATCGTAATAATCCAGTGAGATTTTTGTTTGCACAAGGAGTCTGAAAACAGCCAGTGCTCCACACAGAAATGTGATCTTATCATCATCCAGTCTGTTTGGAATGACATGAAAAAACAGAACAAACTAAATCCAGAAGAACTGTGGCAACGTCTCCAAGATGCTTCAAGAAACCTACCTGCAAATCTACAGTACTGTTAAAAGTTTTTGGACACTTGTGCAAAAATGCTTTAAAATGAGGATGCTGCCAAATAATGTCATAAATGGATTTTCTCTATCAATTAACTTCTGTTAACTAAGTTAAATCAGCATTTGGTGCGACCATTCTTTGCATTTAAAGCAGCTTGCACATAGTTTTTCAGGTAAGTTTCTTAAAGCATCTTGAAGACAGTTCTTCTGGATTTAGTCTGTCTCAGGTTGTTCTGTTTCTTCATGTCATTCCAGACAGACTGGATGATGATGATGATGATGATGAGAGCAGATCTCAGTGTGGAGCACTGGCTGTTGTCAGACTCCTTGTGCAAACAAAAATCTCACTGGATTAGTACAATTAATGGCAAAATGAATGTTTGGAAATGTAAACTGATATTTCCTAAGCACACACGACAGCAAAACAGAGAAATAACTGACTTAAAACCATTTTTAGCTGGAGAAAATACTATTTGCTTGAAAAAAATGTCTGTTATCCTTCAACATTTCACCTCCTCTGTGATTAAAACTACTTGAGATGGAAATGAGTCAGAAGTACACTGTAGACTTGCTTTACTAGAGAAACAGTAACAGTAAAGACAAAGATGAAGAGATTGAGAGGAACAGATTGGATAGGTGGAGAGTGTGGAGGAGATGATGTGATGGCAGACAAGGTGCTGTGAGGTGTGAAAGGTTGACAAATTGTCTGCGCTAAACCTTTGAGCTGCATGTTGAAAGAAGCGCTGATTTTTTCAGCACTTTCTCCTCCCTAAAGAAGAGCTGTTGGGGTGGTGAATGTGGGTCGCTGCTCTGATGAATTCAGCTATGAACTCACCTCCCGAAAATAGCTGGAGAGCAAGTCGTAACTCATCAAATAAACCTCTAGTCCTGCGACAGTGAAGCGCAGCCTCATCACCCCCCTCATTTGTGTCAAAGGCTGTTCAGGTGGTGTGACGACTTCATTTTGGCCTTGCAAACACTGCATGAATACACAAGATGTGTTTACACTACCAGTCAAAAGTTTTTGAACAGTAGGTTTTTTAATGTTTTTAAAGAAGTCTCTTCTGCTCACCAAGCCTAAATTTATTTGATCCGAAGTAGAACAAAAACAGTACAATTTTGAAATATTTTTACTATTTAAAATAACTGCTTTCTATTTAACTATATTGTAAAATGTAATTTATTCCTGTGATTTCAAAGCTGAATTTTTAGCGTCATTACTCCAGTCACATGATAATAATAATATTCTGATTTGCTTCTCACAAAACATCGATGATTATTGTTATGTTGAAAGTAGCTGAGTAGATTTTTTCAGGTTTCTTTGATGAATAGAAAGTTCAGAAGAACAGCATTTATCTGAAATAGAAATCTTTTGTAACATCATAAATGTCTTTATCATCACTTTTGATCAATTTAAAGCATCCTTGCTAAATAAAAGTATTAATTTCTATAATTCCTCTAATGATCTAAAGATCTAAAGATCTTTCTATTCATTAAAGAATCCTGAAAAAAATGTAAGGTTAAATATTGATAATAATAATAATAATAATAATGTTTCTTGAACAGCAAATCAGCATATTAGAATGATTTCTGAAGGATCATGTGACACTGAAGACTTGATGATGCTGAAAATTTAGCTTTGATCACAGGAATAAATTACATTTTAAAATATATTGAAATAGAAAGCAGTTATTTAAAAAAGTAAAAATAATTCACAGTATTACTGCTTTTGCTGTATTTTTGATCAAATAAACGCAGGCTTGGTGAGCAGAGGAGACTTCTTTAAAAAGCATTAAAAATCTTTCTGTTCAAAAACTTTTGACTGGTAGTGTATGCGATCTGATTACGCTATTTTTTGCACGTCTTTTGGCCATTGCGCCACACCTTTGATGAAAAATCCTGCTTAAACCAGCCCAAACCTGTTTGCTAGTCTTAGCTGGTTTAATATAGTCTTCCAGCCTGGTTAAGCTGATTTTAACTCATTTAACTAAGCCAGATAAATAAAACTGCCCAAAACCACTTTAACTGAATTACAGTTGTATTGAATGTACAATACAATCGTAAAATCAAGATTTGCTGAACATTTTCTCACTCTCAGAGATGTAGGTGAGTTTGTTTCTTCATCAGAACAGAATTTGAAACTTGCCCACCAATGCATCCTCTGCAGTGAATGGGTGCCGTCAGAATGAGAGTCCAGACAGCTGATAAAAACATCACAATAATCCACAAGTAATCCACACAACTCCAGTCCATCAATTAACATCTTGTGAAGTGAAAAGCTGTGTGGTTGTAAGAAAACAAACTTCAAACCAATGCTTTTAGCTAAAATCTATGCATAATATTGCTTTCTCTTGGGAAAAAGTTGTGCCTGAATCAAGAGAGAAATATGCACCGCAAGTGAAAACAATCCAAAATGGCTCCAAAGGAATATGTCAGTGGGTTTTGATGTGACTTTTTCACGGGAGGAAGCATTAAAATGGATTATGGACTGATATTTCAGCCAGAAGCATCAGTTTAAATTTAAAAAAAAGTGATGAATTTGTTTCTTACAAACAACTTTTCACTTCACAAGACTGGAATAGAGTGGTGTGGATTACTTGTGGATTATTGTGATGTTTTCATCAGCTTTTTGAACTGTCGTTTTGACGGCACCCATTCACTGCAAAGGACTTATTGCTGGTGAGCAAGTAATATAATGCTAAATTTCTCCAAATCTGTTCTGATAAAGAAACAAACTCATCTACATCTTGAATGGCCTGAGGGTGAATACATTTTCAGCAAATTGTCATTGTTGTGTGAACCGTTCCTTTGTGTGAAATGTTCATGTGTGTCTGATTGACACGCTTCCCATGCATCCGCAGCCCCTCGTCCGTGCACAGAGAGCGAGTACCGCTGTGACAACCTCCACTGCATTCCTGACCGCTGGGTGTGTGACCATGACAACGACTGTGAGGACAATTCTGACGAGAGAGACTGCGGTGAGTGAAAGAAAAGAAGAGACAGCAGAAAGGAAAGCCCATCAAAAGAGGGATGGAGAAAGAAAGAGGACGAGAGCAATGCGCCGTGGCACTTGCCACCATGTTCAACATCATAATACAGTCTTTTTATTACAGATTGGTCCTCAGTGGGTGATATCTCAATGCAATTGTGTGCTGGATACCTTGTGAATGACTTACAGGAAGTGTGCATAATTCATTCTCCGTGGCGTATTGAGAGAGACTGGCTTCATTCTTTTGGATGAATGTGTTTCAGAGCTGCGGACCTGTCACCCGGGTTACTTCCAGTGCGGTAGCGGCCACTGCATCTCTGAGCGCTTCAAATGCGACGGCAATGCCGACTGTCTCGACTTCACTGATGAAAGCTCCTGTCGTGAGTGTGCCACGTGTTTTTAATCTGTTTAAATTCTGAAATGCTCCTGTGAGTTATATTGCAGTGCCCTCTAGAGTCCAAAAGGGTCGTGCAACTGTTCACCATGCAAGCACAAGAATTTTACATTTTAATTAAAGACTTTGAAGACAAACTGTTTTGTAACTTGCACAGATGAATTGTTCACAGTAAGATCAGGATATTTTTTAACAGCGTTCCTGTTGTTCGGTATGTGTTTATATTTCAGCCACCCGCTACCCAAACAGTACCTATTGTCCACCCTTCCTGTTTGAGTGCAAGAACCACGTGTGTGTGCAGCAGCACTGGATATGTGATGGAGATAATGACTGCGGGGATAATTCAGATGAGGAACTGCACCTCTGCTGTGAGAAACACCTCTATTTATCTATCTATCTATCTATCTATCTATCTATCTATTATTGGTCATTATTGTCATTTTATTGTTATTATTTACATTTAATTAGAATGATTGCACTTTCACATACTATAAGCACAAATCAAGAGAATGTCAACTACAGTGTTGCCAAGTCTGTGGTTTTTCTGCAGCATTTTGCAGGCTACTTTTACAATGTTTCCTTGGGCTGTTTTTTTAGTCCATGTGTTAAACGTTATGGAGTTAAACGCTGATGGAGTGGATGCGCTGACAGGGTGGAAAACCACAGAAAAAAACCTTGCTTGGGCTAAATTTGGGATAGTTTTGAATAGCAAGACATGGCAACCCTGGTCAACTCGTAGATTTAGTCACAGCAAACAGCACAAACGACTGCGTGAAAGAAAACAGACTTGCTGTATTACAGTTTATTTGAGCAGAATATCTCATTTGTTAAGTTCCAACTTAGAGAGAGCATGTGCGCTTGGTTGCCAGGTTGGGAAGATTAAGTAAACTACTGGGCAGCAAATTTAAGAGAAAAGGGAAAAGCTCTAATTTAAGATTTAAGAGAAAATCTTTAACTGGGGTGATTAAAATCTTTTAATCTGGCAACCACAACCATAAAAAGCTTGTGGAGGCTTGTTGCAAATGGAAGATATTGCAAATGGCAAATTAAAATGAAATTATAGCCTTAATATAATAATCTATCTATCTATCTATCTATCATCTATCTATCTGTCATTCTCTCTGTTGTTCTGTCTATTTTAAAAGGTTAATCATGATTATTTTGCTCAAAAATATGAACAACTTTTGGCATTTTAGATGTGGAACAAAGTGCACAAACATCATGTTTCTTGTCTCCTCAGTGGACATCTCATGTGATCCTCCGTTCCGTTTCCGCTGCGATAACAACCGCTGCATCTACAGTCATGAACTCTGCAACTCTATAGATGACTGCGGCGATGGAACCGACGAGAGGCCGGAGCATTGTGAGTGACAGCAAATAGATTGTTAACCATATAAAATATTTAACTGTTTATACTTTTTTACAGTTTTTCTCAGTCACTTTGGTGCATTTCTCAAATCATCCTTAACATTTGCAAAGAAGTATGTGCATTTCTCAAAACAATTCATACAAACAGCACAACACAATGGATTACCTGCAAAAGTCTGTAACTTACTCAAAATCTTTAGTTCATCTATCAAAAGTAAGTACGCATGTCAATGAACATATCAGTGCCATCAGGATGAAAAGTCCTTGTGTCATTGTTCACAAACAAGATAGTCAAAATGCTTAGTCATGTTGTCAATCTAACAGTGTATTCTATTAGCATTACCTGATGTAAACTATAGCAATCGTTTGCATGACAGTTACTGTATTGGAATGCAGAAGGCTGCAATTCTTATGTGTGTCATATATCCATTTCAAAAGTACAAATGTACACATTACTGTATGTGAGATATTGATTGAAAGAGACTGGATAGGACAAAAAAAAGGAAAAAGAAAAGAAAAAACACATTACAGAGTCATTGTGATAGACAAGAAAAAGAAATATCCCTGATAGTACACGTACATCACTAAGACGTCTATTTCACGTCTACATTTACATCTGCAAGATTTATTTTTTAGAGTGTTCGCTCATCTGCACGTTTCCTACCAGGTGTCAAATAGACTTTTATTAGATGTCTTTACTGTAAGATGTTTATGATTTAGAGTGTATGTAAAAGTGACATCTTACAGATGTCTGTCAGATGTTTGTACATGACAGATGCACAAAAGCGAAAATACAAAATTAGAAAGGCAAACACAGGAATCACCCCTTAGGCAGAACTTCGCTTTTGCATGCAGCACTCTATGAGGAATTTCAGAGAACTGGTTTGTTATTGTTTAATCTACATTCCCTTATTAGTGAAAGTCAAGATTCACCTGCACAATGCATGGCAAATTTATAAATAGACTAACAGGAATGTGTAGAAAATATACTTGACAGTTTATGACAACTAGATCAACCATTTTGCATTTAATGACTTATACGATGAACTAATAACTAGATATTTTGAGGGGTAAGACTATTGCACAGAGAACTATATAATACATTTTGAGCAACATGACACTAGCAACTGATAGTGTAGGAAAACGCAGACAAATGTACAAAAACCATTGCATGAATGTACCAAAGCAATCGCAACTTGTTCAAATAAATGAGAAACTGCTATTATGATGTGCACAAGTGACTAGATGATGTGGAGGTTGAACAAGTAGTTTTGAGAATTTCATTTCTGATCTGAGAAATGCACCAAAGTGACTGAGAAAAACTGTAATTCCCTAAATTCTATTGAAACTGGTCAAATGCTTTATTTTGTGTGAATAATTCCTCAGGTGTAACTCCCACACACGGGCCATGCTCTGCGGACGAGTATAAATGTGGAAACGGTCAGTGCATTCCTCTACAGTACGCTTGTGATGACTATGATGACTGTGAAGACCAGACCGATGAACTCGGCTGCTGTGAGTTTTGTTAATTTGTTCATTCACTCACCCACATATTGGTTATTATGTGAAGTTCCAAAAATGATAAAAAAAACTTAAAGGACTAGATTCTGTTGTCCTGCACACTGCACTTTGTAACATATCTTTATCTGTCTGTGTTAGATTATGGACATGGGCGCACATGCAGTGAGAATCTGTGTGAGCATAACTGCACTGATTTGTCTACCGGAGGCTTTATTTGTTCCTGCAGACCTGGATATAAACCCAACCCAGAGGACAAAAACAGTTGCGATGGTATGTGGTGTTTTCTAAATACTTTATTTATTAGAAGACATTTATATTTAGAGTTACAATTACATATATTGGTGCTCCAAAAGCAAAAAAGACAACATAAACTCCTGTAGGGGTTTAAGCAACTGATCTGACTACTTCAAAACTATCAAGTCAAGTCACATTTATTCATATACTGCTTTATAGAATATAGGTTGATTCAAAGCAGCTTCACACAAATAAACAGGAAATAACACTTGCAAAATTCAGCAATTATAAAATAACTTTAATTTATCTGTAAATATCACTACAGAAGACAGTGTGAATGTTGCAAATTTTATAAATTATGAAACTAATTCAATTCAGCTATAAGGAACTCTGCAGAACCTGTAGTATCTATATACATACTATTATTGATTGTATTCATATTTTAAATAAGGTTTCTTTTTATATTTTCACATTTTCATTTTAAATTGTATGTTTTGGTCATTTTTAGTCATTTGTGACCCTGAAAACAAAACCAATCTTGAGTTGCACGGGTATATTTGTAGCAATAGCCAAAAATACATTGCATGGGTCAGAATTATCACCAAAAATCATTACGATATTAAGTAAAGGTCATGTTCCTTAAAGATATTTTGTACGTTTCTGTCCGTAAATATACCAAAACTTAATTTTTAATTAGTAATATGCTTTGCTAAGAACTTCAGCTTTAGTTATTTTAGTGTATCAAGTTAAACTGTTCTAAATTCTGAGAAATTCTGAGGATTATTTTAAGAAACAAAAAGGTTTTTGTATTCTTTTAGTTTTAAATTTAGTTTTACTTAACTATAATAACCCTTGGTTAAATTGAGCTCATTGACAGTGTCAAATTCAGCTGTAAAGCAGCTGGGCTTTTTTAATGTCCTTTGCATGCTTTTCTGCCCACTTGAAAGAAACACAAGAAGTGCACAGCCATGCATGCACACAGCTTAGAGATGTTACCACATTGTTATAAATTAAAATGCTTCCTGTATGTATAATATGAGGTGTTTTCCACCCATCTGCAGATGTGAACGAGTGTGAGATCTACGGGACGTGCCCGCAGCTTTGTAAGAACACTAAGGGCACTTATGAGTGTTTCTGCGCTGAAGGGTTTCGATCAGTGGGAGAGCAGCCGGGAGTCGAATGTGCCGCTGAGGGTGAGGCCTTTCAATTAAATTATTTATCTTCTTTTTTACCCTCTATAGCCTATAATTTGAAAATCTGAATGCATCTTTGGAAAACAGCTCCTTATGGAGGCAGCTCTGACATCTTTAATTTTTTTTCTCAGGAAATCCTCCCGTCTTGTTATTGCCTGATAACGTGCGTATCCGTCGTTTTAATCTCACATCGGCGCAGTACTCTGATTACGTGGATAATGCTGAGCACATTCAGGCACTGGACTACCTTTGGGACCCTGAAGGCCTCGGTCTAAGTAAGAAACTATTCACAGGATATCCCATCTAATATGACATATGTTTAATGTTTTGAGGCAGATGCAGCATGGTGAAGCAGAATTTACAGCTCAATAAAGCAGAACTATGGTTATTTTATATACTATTGTAGTATTTTTTCATTAATTTTATTTTTATTTTATTTTTATTTTACATTTTTTATTTTATTTTTTGAATAACCTTATCTCCTGTTATCATGTTTTAAGGTGTTTTTTTTACTTACATTTATTTTACTTCAGTACTTTAGTACTTCAACTTAAACAGTGTTTTATTTCCCAAGATAACATTTCAAAATTTTGTTTAGGTTTTTAAGGTTAAGTTTTTATGTAAAATTTGAATTTTATTTTATTTCAGCTTTATTTTATTTTAATTAGTGCTGTCAAAGGATTAATCACGAATTAATCACATCCTAAATAAACGTTTTTGTTTACATAATATATGTGTGTGTGTACTGTGTATATTTATTATGTATGTATATATAAATACACACACATACAGTATATATTTTAAAAATATTTACATGTATTTACAAATTTTTTTCTTAAATATATACATGCATATGTTCGATATATATATATACATAATAAATATACACAGTACACACACATATATTATGTAACCAAAAACTGATTATTCGCAATTAATCACGATGAATCATTTGACAGCACTAATTTTAACGAAAATGATTTTTAGTTGTTTGAGTTAAAAATTATAACACGGGGTATAGATACATTTCTTTATTATTTATATACTATTATAGTTATTATTGATTATTTAATCTTTTTTTTATTATTATTATTAGCTTTGATTTTTATATTTTTAGTTTTCATTTTCAGTCATTTTTATTATTTATAATTTTTAAATTTTCAATTTAGTATTAATTGTATAATTAATTAAACAAACTGTTTATTTGTTTATTTATTTACTTATTTAAGTAATCTTAGCACAGTTTAAGCTTAGTTTAGTTTTAAGTTGATATTTTTTTCTAATATTTTATTTGATTTCCATTTAACAAAAATTATTTTAACAACAACAACACTGAGTGTAATGGTTTCCGGAAGTTAAGGAAAAAATCCTTCCCATTTTCTATAGAGATATTCTGCTTCTTCTTAAAGATTGTAATGTTGCAATTCATCTTGGAGCTCATTGTTTTAGTTTGTGACTTGATCTGTACCAAAATCTGTAAATCTGTACCAAACTAACAAAAGTTTCTAAAAACATGGTCACTATTGCATTGTATTGTCTTCTTTTTTCTTGAATCAGGTTTATGAATGCTAACTAAGGCATAAATCCTCATTTTTTAGGTGTAGTGTACTGGACGGTGTTGGGACGAGGCTCTGATTTCGGTGCGATTAAGAGGGCCTACATGACCACGTTTGATGACCATGGAAATAATCCTGTAAAGGAGGTGGACCTGAACCTCAGATACATCTCCAGCCCTGACGGCATCGCTGTGGACTGGATTGGAGGGTACGTGAAATGCTTTTCTAAACTTTAATTTGTCTGAGCTCTGATATGATTACTGGGACAGTTCCAGAGAAATAAAAGTCCTTCTGCTATGTGTTTTGTCTTTTCCATTAGCCATATTTACTGGACAGATGCTGGGACTAACAGAATCGAAGTGGCAAAACTGGATGGACGTTACAGAAAGTGGTTAATTCACAGTGATCTTGATCAACCAGCCGCTATTGTGGTCAATCCTGGTCTTGGGTAAGATTATGAATATATAACTGCTCAATTAGGATTAAAACATTAAAAATTAAAAACACCAAGCCTGTTTTTTATCCAGTGTACAGCAAAAACAGTAAAATATTGAAATATTTTTACTATCTAAAAGAACTGCTTTCTATTTGAATATATTTTAAAATATAATTTATTGCTGTGATCAAAGCTAAATTTTTAGCATCATTACTCCAGTCTTCAGCATCACATAATCCTTCAGAAATCATTTTAATTTGCTGATTTGCTGTTCGGGAAACCTTTTTCATTATTATCAATATGTAAAACAGTTGAGTACATTTCTACACTTCTGAACTTTCTATCCATCAAAGAAACCTGAAAAAAATTCTGCTCAGCTGTTTTCAACATAGTAATAGTAAAAATGTTTTTTTGAGCAGTAAATTAGAATATTAGAATGATTACTGAACTGATGCTATTGATGCTACAAATTCAGCTTGAAATCACAGAAATAAATTATATTTTAAATTATATATAAGAGGAAAACAGTTCATTTAAATAGTAAAAATATTTTACAATTTTACTGTTTTTTCTGTACTTTGGATCAAATAAATGCAGGCTTGGTGAGCAGAAGAGACTTCTTTAAAGACATTAAAAATCATACTGTTCAGAAACTTTTGACTGGTAGTGTGTTAGTCTATATATTTACTATATTTTGAGTTTAAAATATAGTAAACACCCTCAAGGGATGCATGGTCGTGAATTTTTTAAATTGTGATTTTTAGATCTGAGAAATTCATGGAAATTAAATAAATACAGAAGTTATAAAAGTTATTTTGAGTATATATTGTTCCTGTGTCCAGCTTATGTAAAGAAATTAAAAAGTATTGTTTTTTTAATATAAAAACTATTTAAAATACATATTAAATACTTTTTTTTCCTTTACATTTATTTTGCAGTTCAATTGTAGTACTAATAATAAAAATAATTTTATGTTATTATTAATAATAATAGTATTGTTTTTAATGACAATATTTATTTTTTTAATAATTTTAAATTAAAACATGTAATGGGCCGCACAGATGGGTCTGTGGTCATGAAAGTTTTAAAATTGTGATTTTTAGGTCTGGAAAAGTCTTGGAAATTAAATAAATGTATCTTATTTAAAAAACAATCTTAGTCACTTAAAAATCTTACTACTTAATATATAATTGAAAATTCGTTGATCATAAAATGTGGGAACCCCTGTTTATCAAAACTAAGGCCGTTGCTGTCATTAATGAGCATTTTTTGTGCATGTAAATGTTATAGCAAGATGTTCTGGACCGACTGGGGCAGAAAGCCCAAGATTGAGGTGGCGTGGATGGATGGGCAGCACAGAGAGGTGCTGTTAGATGAAGATCTGGGCTGGCCAACTGGCTTAGCTTTTGACTACCTGAATGAAAACCGCATCTACTGGTGTGACTCAAAAGAAAACATCATTGAATCCATGAAAGCGGATGGAACAGACCGGCAAATTATCATATCTGGAGGTGAGACACTGGCGCGATACATCTGAAAAAACAGCTTTTGACTGGCCAATGTTCTTACATTTGTTGTTATTGCAGACATCGGTCATCCCTACAGTCTGGATGTGTTCGAGGGACACGTGTACTGGACGACTAAAGAGAAGGGAGAAGTGTGGAAGAAAGATAAGTTCGGGAAAGGAGATAAGGTGAAAGTGTTGACCATAAACCCCTGGCTGACTCAAGTACGCATCTACCAGCAGCACCGGCACAACCACTCAGGTGAGAATCCTTACGTTTCAGTACATTAATACAGTGTGTTGTTTCTAGGAGTGTAACGATGTATGCTGAGCTGGTTGGAAATCGAAGTTTAGATGATTCTTTTTTCTCCATCTTCCCTCTGTATAGTGCATATTAAATTATTATGAGCGCAGATGCTTTATTTACAGCAGTAACCAAGAAAATGCTGTATAGCTGCTGTTCCATAAGCGCCACCTGCTGTCAGAGAGTGAATTTGCATCTCATTCAGCCTATCTGCTGTTTTTTGTTTTGTGCAGATGTTTTATGTAGTATAGTTTCACAAAACTAACTTAAATTTGTTTTAAATTTTGTTTTAAACTTTACATTTGTTATGCTGTTATTTATCCACTCTGATTTCAGTTTTCAGTTTTGTTATTTTGAGATACATAAATTTCTCAAAATGTAAATTTCTCAAAAGCTTATATTTGGATAATTCATTGAATAAAATACTACACAAATAAGGTATATAAATACATAAATATATAAATGGATCGTTACAAACCCTAATTCTGATTTTTTTTTTATCTTTTAATATAATATTTTAATTGGTTTATGCTATATTAATTAGTTACTTGTAGTGCCTTTCTTCCTGTCTTTTAATATAACATTTTTATTTTAAAATACTATATTAAAAAACAAAGACACTAAAAACAGAATAATTACAATTTTTTTTTCTGGAATAAATATAATATTTGCAAAAAGCTTTTGTAACATTATAAACTATACCATTCAAAAGCTTGGAGTCAGTATTTGTTTATTTATTTATTTATTTATTTATTTAAAGAAATTATAGAAATTAATATTTTATAGGAATTAATATATTCTATAAAATATAATCATTTTATTTAGCAAGCGTTCTTTAAATTGATCAAAAGTGATGATAAAGACATTTGTAATGTTAAAAAACATTTGTATTTCAGATAAATGCTGTTCTTCTGAACTTTCTATTCATCAAAGAAACTTTTTTTTTTTTCAGAAAATCAGAATATTATAATTATTTCTGAAGGATCATGTGACTGGAGTAATGATGCTAAAAATTCAGCTTTGAAATCACAGGAATAAATTACATTTTACAATATATTCAAATGGAAAGCAGTTATTTTAAATAGTAAAAATATTTCTAAATTGTACTGTTTTTGCTGTACTTTGGATCAAATAAATATGTATGTATATATGTTTTATATGTTGTATATATTATATACAGTCATGTTACTTGACCCATTTTCATAATAGTGGTTTTGAATTTGTCTTAATACCCAAGAACAACTGTCTCGAAACCACAGCTGAGCTGAATTAAACTGAATAAAAGCACCGGATCCTCATATCTTTTTCACCATATTTATTTTAGCCGAAGATAATTCCTGTAATAGTAAATTGCTGTTCACATTCTCTTGCAGTGCTGAACCCGTGTCAGGGTGTGTGCAGTCACCTGTGTTTGCTGCGGCCCGGTGGATACACGTGTGCCTGTCCACAGGGCTCCACACTGCTCGCCTTCAACAAGAATGAATGTGATGCCGGTAAGCAATGAACACATGCCTACTGCTGTTAGTTTGTGAGAAGAGCTGATTGGCTATTGCATCCCATCAATCCATTTCATAACATACATGCATGTGCTGCATCTAATACTGCATGATTTCATTACTGTCATGTGATGTTTTGAAAGTGATTGTTTGACTTGTGATGTGATTACATTGTGGCTGTGTTGCGTTGCCTCGCGCCTGCAGCTATTGAGGCAGAGGTGTCCATGCCGCTTGCATGCAGATGCATGAACGGAGGAACATGCTACACTGATGAGGGAGACCAGCCCAAGTGCAAGTGAGTGTAAACGCTGGTGTAGAGCATTACAGCTGCCCTTCTGATAGATGATAGGCCTCCTATCATGAGGAAACATATATTCATTGATATTTTGAGATACAGTGGGGCAAAAAAGTATTTAGTCAGCCACCAATTGTGCAAGTTCTCCCACTTAAAAAGATGAGAGAGGCCTGTAATTTTCATCATAGGTATACCTCAACTATGAGAGACAAAATGAGAAAAAAAAATCCAGAAAATCACATTGTCTGATTTTTAAAGAATTTATTTGCAAATTATGGTGAAAAATAAGTATTTTATTTAAAATTTGTCAATACCTCTGTATTTTGTGATGAATGACTCTTACAATATTTAATATGAAAATTCATAGTTTAATTTATTATTTAAATGTTTTAACAATTATTAAATTCAAATTGCAATTTTAAAAAAGCTGCTAAAATGACTGAACTTTTGCAACATATAAATCCATTTGAAAACATGAATACATATGGCAACAGTCATGAAAATCTAAATTATTATTATTTCTGGAAAAAAAAAAAAACTATTAACATTACAAATGTGTGGAATGACATTATTGTAATTCCATTTCTAGAATAAAACTGCTGAAATGCAGTAAGTCTCAAACAGTAGAAGGAGAAGTCAGTTTTGTCAAAACCATTTTAACTGAACTGTAGATCGTCTGTAACGGGTCAGTGTTTTTGCTCCTCAGGTGTCCATACGGCTACTCGGGTAGTTACTGTGAAATGGGGAGGTCTAGAGGTGCTCCTGCAGGGACAGGTAAACAAACTCTTACTTGTTAATTAGTTACAAAAATGTTCAATTTTTTTCAACTTGAGCAAACACCTTTTGTAATGTGATGCTGTTATTTATCCACTCTGAGTACTCTAACCAGGTCGTTTAGCATGTTATTAATGTCAAATGAAGAATAATGAGACTGTTTTCTTATATATATTGTGTGTGTGTGTGTGTGTTTAGCTGTGACCGTCCTGTTAGCAGTGGTTATTATTCTGATTACTGGAGCTCTGGTTGTGGGAGTTTTCCTCAACTACAGGCGCACCGGCTCTCTCATCCCGTCAATGCCTAAACTGCCCAGGTACAACACAAACACGCCACTCAGCTACCTACAGTTGAGCCATAATTTGAAACCACACTTAAAAACATATGCTTTCATTGTATGAATATATAAACAGTTTATCTATTGTAAAGATTATGACTTATTTTGACGATATTGTTGCTTGAAATTTGCTTTATTTATTTTTTTTAAATAAATGCTGCTTTGTTTGGTATTTTGCTCATTTTGAAGCATGGCTTGAGTGTCCAAATACACAACCGTTCAAATGTTTAGGTTTGCTAAGATTTTTAAATGGTAATATTGTGAAATATTATTAGAATCTAAAATAGCTGTTTTCTATTATAAAATATTGTAAAATGTAATTTATTCCTGTAATGCAAAGCTGAATTTTCAGCATCATTACTCCAGTCTAAAGATGTTTCAGAAATCTTTCTGATATGCTGTCCTTGCTAAATAAAAGCATTTCTTTAAAAAAAAATCTTCCTGACCCAAACTTTTGAACAGATTTGTGTTTAAAGGTGATTTTCTCAATATTTAGATTTTTTTGCACCCTCAGATTCCAGATTTTCAAATAGTTGTATCTCGACCAAATATTGTCCTAACAAACCATACACCAATGGAAAGCTTATTTATTCAGCTTTTAGATGATGTATAAATCTCAGTTTCAAAAAATTGACCCTTGTGACTGGTTTTGTGGTCCAGGGTCACAAAAAGTTGATAATTTTTGTCAAGTTCTGCAACAGTCTAGGCCTATTAATTGAGGCCTTGAGACGAAGAACCATACAAGTCCATATTTTCAAATTTTGAGTAATAAGATTTTTTTCATTTGGATTGTGAACATTATATTATATATTTTTATTTTACTTGAAAATAGACAACAAAAGCTTTTCAATTCTAAGGAGATAACATTTTTCAGTGTCAGTATTAAAAATCAAAAGTTATTGTGATTTATATTTCTGAAATGTGGAAGAACGGTATATGTCCAGTTAGTGTGGAATAACAGTATAACTCCAGTTCATCATATCACTTTAAAACACTAAAGATCTGATTCCTTTATCTTAGTTTTAATACAGTAACAGAAACTTCAGGTTAATATTAAGCATTTCTTTCTAGTTTATTATTATTATTATAATTATTTAAAAACAGAAAATACAGTATGAACAATGTATAATACATAGACATTCTTACAGTACAGGCAATAACAATGAATTATTAACAAAAAACAATAAATAAATAAATAAAAACAATAAATACAATGCAGACATACATCATAGCTAAATATTATTCAACATATCATAAGGTATACAAGATATATCATAATTTTCTCAACTTTCATTTCGACCTATTCATGACTGATCTATAGTAGACGCCCAGTAGGCTAGGCTACACGCAAATATAACTGTAACAAGTTAGTCAGATAGGATATCTTTGATCACTTCTTGTATGTTTAGATAGCTCCAATAGTGCACCTTGTTGTTTATTTAGAAAAGCTGGCGCAGCGCACCTGTGTATATACTACTTCAAACTGTTCTCGCGCTCCGCCGTCTCACGATATAAATAAATATATAAACAAATAAACTCTGCTTGCCGTACTTTACACAGGACTGGCGGGAAATATGAAAGAATACAGCTTTATTATATATGGTATGTGGTTTATTTTGATAGGTTAACTGTTTATGCGGTGTTTAGCGCGTTCAGAGAGAGAGAGAGAGATCACATCACATATACGGTTCTTCCACTCAGCAGTTTGGGTGGATTTTTCCCTGGTTTTTGTTCTCCTCTTCGAGTCAAATATGGTTTTCCAGCATCCCTCAAAGCCTTCCTTACTCTGTCCTTCCATTTGGTCATGTCGGCTCTCTTTTTTTTGCCGAGGTTTTGCCTTTTAATGTCCCCGAAGCGGACATGACAGCAAGCGGCATCTCCATTCTTCTTTGTGGACATAAGCGGTTTTTCCGCGTGACGCTATTTTAACGTTTAAAATGCGGACTCTTGGTCGCGCGAAAATGTCCCCAAACTGTTTCTGTATACAAAGTTCACACATACAATTAATGTCACATGGTTATCTCATTTTTTGTTTTTTTGGACTCGTCGCACACACTCAATTGTTAAAAGTGTAAAAATTGAAAGCATAATTGTAACACTTAAATACCTCTGTATTCAGTTATGAATGTTGCAGTATTTAATATGAAAATTCATAGTTTAATTTATTATTTACATATTTTGAAAATGATTAAATTCAGATTGCAATTTTTTTTTAAAGTTCTGCAACAATCTAGGCCTTTTAATTCTTAACAACTTAAAAAATTGAAAGCATAATTGTAACACTTAATAGGCCTAAACTGTTCATCTTAATCCTAAACCTAATCTTCCAGACCCAAACTTTTGAACAGATTTGTGTAATTCATTATCCAGTCATGTCTTTCATAACCCTGCCATCTTCTCCATTGTCTATTGATTTTTAATGCCAAACTGGGAACTTTGCTTATACAGTAACACAACATCAAAACATCATCTGGTTAAAGATTTGTAGGTTGCTACCTACTACAGTTAACCTGCTGTTTAGGCTCTGTTATATTGAATATTCATGTTATAATTAAGCAACATCTTCAATATTGTGATGGTTTTAATGTGCTTTAATATGAAGTATCTGTGTCGTTAGATTGGATCGAAGAGAGGATTAAGATGTTTTTGTGTTTCTTTAACAGCAAAAACAGTGTTTGAGTTGGTATAATTTTTGTTAATTTTTGTCTGTTTTTTTGTTTCTCATAGTCTGAGCAGCCTGGTGAAGTCGGCAGACACAGGAAATGGAGTGTCGTTTCATTCAGGTGACAATGTCACGATGGACCTGGAGCCTCAGACTCTTGGAGTGTCGTTCATCGACAGGGCGATGCAGCTGGTAAATGTTGCATTTTGTGTCAATTTAACAGTAACTTTATTGTTAAATGTGCTCAGCACATTTTTTCCAGACTTATCTATGAGGCGTAAAATCCCTGGTTGACCTTTTGACCCCAGTGTTAATGTTACATTATTTCCAAGACTTATATCGGCACTTGTTTCTAATGGAATTCTGCTGTATCATTAATCACAATGAAACTTTATTACAGAACATTCTGTGAAAAGTACTCATTGACTGATACAAGTTTTCAAATGAGACGATGACAACAATTAAATCAGTGATAATTGATTTAATGTTAGTGGAAATGATAATTACACTTACAGGTATGCTGTTTTTCCAAAAGTTTGGGGTCAGTAAGTTTTGGTTTTTACAGAAATGAATGCTTCTATTCAGCAAAGATGCATTAAATTGATAAAAATGACAGTAGAGATTCCATAACTGTTTTGAACATTGATAATAATAAGAAATATTTCTTAAGCAGCAAATCAGCATATTAGAATGATTTCTGAAGGATCATGTGACATTAAAGGCTGGAGTAATGATGCTGAAAATTCAGATTTGATCACAGGAATAAATTAAATTTTAAAACATATTCACACAGAAAACAGTCTGTTTTAATTGTAATAATATTTCACATTTTTTACTGTTTTACTATATTTTGGATCAAATAAATACAGCCTCAGTGAGCAAAAGAGACATTCAGAAACATTACAAAAAATCTAACTGACCCCAAATTTTTGAACAACAAATAGCTTCTATGTATTACAAAGTAAACAAGGTGATAATCTTAGATTGTAAGTGCCCAAAATATTGACCTGACTGATATTTGTCTATAGCTGTCTGTGGGCAGTAGCACTGATATATATATGTGACCCTGGACCACAAAACCAGTCTTAAGTCGCTGGGGTATATTTGTAGCAATAGCCAAAAATACATTGTATGGGTCAAAATTATTGATTTTTCTTTTATGGCAAAAATCATTAGGAAATTAAGTAAAGATCATGTTTCATGAAGATATTTTGTAAAATTCCTACTGTAAATATATGAAAACTTAATTTTTAATTAATAATATACATTGTTAAGAACTTTATTTTGACAACTTTAAAGGCAATTTTCTCAATATTTAGATTTTTTTGCACCCTCAGATTCCAGGTTTTCAAATAGTATTTCGACCAAATATTGTCCTATCATAACAAATCAATGGAAATCTTATTTATTCAGCTTTCAGATGATGCATAAATCTCAATTTAACATATAACAACTACTGGAAATATTTATCTACGACATTTTCTTTTTGTCTGATCTGAATTCTTCATTTGTCATTATTAGGATGAGAATTTCGCAGACTCTGGTAGGCAGCCAGTCACATTTGAGAATCCTCTGTACTCGACTGCTGCCGGCCCATCCAGCGATCCTGCAGTGATACATGCCACACAGGTGTGTTTCCTTCTAGAAAGCCTTTCATAACCTTCTAGACACTGCTCATGGTAAAAACCAGACATGTTTGACCTGATCTGTTTCTTTGCTTCATACAGGTGACTGTGAACGTCAGCGGTGACCAAGTGGAGAATAACTTCTCAAACCCGACGTATAACACTCACGAACAGGCAGTGGAGGTGAAGAGCGAACCTGTAGAGCAAACCACCGCACAGGTGGGAACATCTAAACGTTTGTCCACAGTTATCCGTTATTTCCTGTTTTTTCTCTGTCATGTAATCATGTTTATTTTATTGCAGGAGTCCAAATGGAGTTTCTTTAAACGAAAACTGAAGCCAAGCACAACATTTGAAAACCCTACATATGCAGAGGTGAGTAGCAAGTCATAGCTTCAAATACATAATGATTGTTTTTATTGCAGAACAATGAATATTACACACATTTATATGCATATTAAAGCTAAGACTATATTGGGAACTAAAAACTAAAACTATATAAGATTTTTAATGTTTTTAACTATTTAAAATAACTGTTTTCTATTTGAATATATTTTAAAATGTAATTTATTCCTGGGATCAAAGATACATTTTCAGCATCATTACTCCGGTCTTCAGTGTCACATGATCCTTCAGAAATCATTCTAATATTCTGATTTCCTGCTCAAGAAACATTTCATATTATTATTGTTAATATTTAAAACAGGTAAGTACATTTTTTCAGGATTCTTTGATGAACAGAAAGATCCAAAGATCAGCATTTATCTGAAATATAAAGTTTTTGTGACATTATACACTGTACAATTCAAAAGCTTGGGATCAGTGTATATATATAAAGACATTTATAATGTTACAAAATATTATTATTTCACAAAAAAACTGTTTTTCTGAACTTTCTATTCATCAGAGAAACAGAGAGGAAAATATACTCAACTTTTTTCAACATAAAAATAATAAAAATAATGTTAATAATAATAATTATTATGTTTTTTGAGTAGCAAATCATAATATTAGAAAAATTTCTAAAGGACCATGTGACTGGAGTAATGGTGCTAAAAATTCAGCTTTGAAATCACATTAATAAATTACATTTTAAAATATATTCAAATAGTAAAAAATACTTCAAAATTTTACTATATTCTTGTCTAACTTACATCCCTGCTCCGGCATCTAAACAATGGAGGTCGGATTGTTACAGCTGATTTAAGGCGGGTCTTCTGTAAGATCTTGGATCTGACTCTGTCAGTGTGACGCTACACCGACAGGCATCTGAGAATGGCTTGATTTGAAAAAGGGGATATTATTTTTACAGTTTAATTAAAAACCACTGCATGGATTTTTATCATTATAGGGTAGATTCGTACATACACTGCCAACACACATTAATGTTCAAACAACATGTAAAAGTCAACTTAGCATCCGATGACCCCTTTAAACTTATTTTATTTCAGCTACTTCCCAAGGCAACATTTCTCATTTTCATTCATATAAATTAACTAAAAACTAAATAAACAAAAAACTAAAACTAGACTTATTTTAAAAAATTGACTAAAAATGTAACATTAATTTTTTTTTTTTTTAAATGAACTATAATAATATATAAATGATACTAAAATAACACTGGCGCTTTTGTGTGCGTTTGCCATTAATCAGCCCATTAATCCTCATTCAAGTACAGCACATAATTACTAAAATGCATTGTAATAAACCATCACTAGTGAACAGGAATGTTCTAGTAGCTGAACTAGCATGCAAATGCTATTTTCATAAAGTTTTAACCTGAATTTAGGTCTTAATGTGAGAATGATACGCATGTGGTCACTAATGTTAAAGTTCATGCTGTCTTTGTTTGTGTCAGATGCAGGATGAGCAGACGCATGGAGCTACAGACGCCAGCTCTTCATCACAGCCGTCTCCTTTCGTTCCTCCTCCCAAACCCCAGAAACGAGAGAAACTCAGCGCCTATTCACCCACGGAGGACACCTTCAGAGACACGGCCAACCTGGTTAAAGAGGACAGTGAAATATGAGCATCAGACACACCAACACACACATGGGAAAATACAAAGAAACACTCCCTTTGCACAGAATCTATTTTTATATGCAGCCTGCATACGACAGAAATCAATTTAAGATTATTTTTGAAAGAAAAAAAAGTATAGATGAGAATAGATGAAATGTTTGTATAGCCTACAGAGACTTTGCCTTCTGATACTTTGTATGCCAATTCATGTTGTATGATTCTTTTTTATTATTATTGTGACGTCATATTTGTATATCTTTGCACTGATGCTGCTGAAGGAGAATGTTATGAATATTTTGTACATTTGTAAATTGAAAAGATTTTGTTTGATAATATCCTCCGGTCAGACGTTATTTTAAAAAATTATTTCTTATTCCTGGAGATTCGCACACATACAAATATGCCAACGACACTGAGTAAAAGTGCTTTGAGAGCCACCTGAGACTTTGCCATTTAATCTGATTATTCTTAAAGGAATAGTTCACCCAATAATGAACATTTGCTCAATATTTACTCACCCTCAGGCCATCCAAGATCTAGATGAGTTTGTTTCTTCATATGAATTCTTCATCAGATTTGGAGAAATGTAGCATTACACCACTTGCTCACCAATGGATCCACTGCAGTGAATGGGTGCTGTCAGAATGAGAGTCTAAACAGCTGATAAAAGCATCACAAAAATCCGCAAGTCATCCACACCACTCTAATCCATCATTTAATGCCTTTAAAAATGAAAAGCTCTGTGTTTATAAGAAACAAATCCATTATTAAGATGTTTTTACCTTCAAATCATTGCTTTCAGCTTAAATACAAGTTCATAATCCACAAAAAGCTTCCAATTTTTTGGTGAACTATTCCTTTAAGCAGTTTTCGCACCTGAGAAAAAACAGCTTATATGCATCACTTACGTACATATACCTCATTTGTGGAGTGGCCAGATTTAAGAAAAGAGCAAAAACGTCCAAAATATCAGTCATGAGAAAATCTACTGAGTGCTATTAAAGGAATAGTTCACTTAAAAATGAAAAATCAGTACTCACCCGCTCCATAAAATATCATAAAACTAGTTTATATGACATTATATTTTAAGTCTTCTGATAGTATACAATAACTTTGTATAAGGAACAGACACTGAAATGCGTACGAAAGAGCTGATTATTTTCCTTAAAATAACAGCTATGGATTTCAAATCACATCAGGGTGAGGAAATAATGACAGAAATGGTGAACTACTCCAGAGAAAGGGACTCTGATTAAAGAAAGTCTGAAAATATGATAATGCAGTGACATATTCTGCTGTAACACACCACTTGTGTTTTATATATTCAAATAATACTTGAAATCACCCAGTTTATATGCATGTGATTATGACTGTGATATTTGGAGATCTCTGATGTCCCATCAGCGTTTCAAGGGCTTTTCATATTTACTTTCCCATCTGATGAAGTGCATGGGCAGTGAAGTCAATATATTTTAAATGATTTTATATATTAATGACTGGTAAAAATGAATATTATGAATTTATTCATCTTGACAAGCTGATATGTGACTATAGAAAGAACTGGAAACAAATTAATGCTGCTGTGAAAAATCAAATAAATTGTTTTTTTTTATAAGAAATGGTGAAATCTTTATTTATGTACAACAGATACACATTTTATCCATTAAAGCATAAAATATTAAGGTCAACATTATATTAAATTTATTATATTTAAGTAGCACGGGTATATTTGTAGCAATAGCCAACAATACATTGTATGGGTCAAAATGATTGATTTTTCTATTATGCCAAAAATCATTAGGATATTAAGTAAAGATCATGTTCCATGAAGACATTTTGTAAATTTCCTACCGTAAATATATCAAAACTAAATGGCTGATTAGTAATATGCATTGCTAAGAACTTAATCTGGACAACTTTAAAGGCGATTTTCTCAATATTTAGATTTTTTTGCACCCTCAGATTCCAGATGTACAAATAGTTGTATCTTGGCCAAATATTGTCCTAACAAACCAAACCATAAGCTTATGTATTCAGCTTTCAGATGATGTATAAATCTTCATTTAAAAAACTGGTTTTGTGGTTCAGGATCACATATGGTACTAATGGGCTAAATGAAGTGGGTTGGGTTAATTAGTGAAGACAGGTGATACTGGTCACAGAGATGCCTTTAAAAACCATCCAAAATATGGTGTTGTTTCATAGGTTTAAAGATGTGAGTGAGGAATGCGTCTGTGTGTTTTGTGAAAATATGAAGAAAATAATGTGGGGGCAAAAAAGATTGGTTTGTTGTTTGGAGGTCAGTGGACGTGTGCTTGAGCTTTGAGGTCCATTTCTCGTCCTCCAAAGAACCTTTAATGTATGTAAAGAACTTTTCCTGCTATCCATCTTATTCTTTAATGTGGAAGTAAGCCAATATAGGCGAGACTTTTGGTTTATTAGCCACTCAAATAACGAGAAGAATAACAACATGCAGTAAATGCTAAGACTGTTTGCACTACAAACCAGAGTGTTCATAATTAACATAATACATTCAAATAATATGGTAAGACACACCAATTTACAACGTCAAGCTAAACAAGTTGATTTGTACAGCTAAATATAGCTGGACGCTGATGAGACCGGAAGCCAGAACCAGAAAATTTATGTGAAGAAAAACGTTTTCCTGTTTCCCAAAAACCCAAACATGACCTTATAAATCTGTACAATATGCGTCACCTGTTTCAAAAGCCTCTGTTTTCACAGTCCACACTACAACGCGAAAACGGCGTTTTCAAATGGAGAGCGTTTTCAAAAAACTGAGAGAAAAAGATGCGTGTTCAAACAAAAACGTATTAGTGTGGACATGGTATTAATGTTTTGGGCCTATACTCATGGAAGCTTTTAACTATTGAGCATATGGTATGTTTAGAAATATATTTTCACAAACATAATATAAGTTTTAGTTAAATTTTGCAGCAATAATACTTGTGTAACACTGTTGACAGTCAGTTAATCCACTCTTGACACAGGTTTGCTAGTTTAACCAATATTAGTACTGTCATACTAAATACTAACTAACCAATACTAACTGTCATGAACAGGATCAAAAACAGTCCAGGCAGAGTATGACAAGATTAACGTTTGGCTTTAACAAGTATATAAATTGTATTATTTTTATTAAAATAACCGATTGTAACACTAGATAAGACCCTTCTTTCTCTGCTGGGATCATTTAGAACCACATCTGGGATTGTTTGAAGCTGCATTTAAATTGCATATTGGACGTTCGTAATCAGGGCACCATATCAGTCTATTATATGGAGAAAAATGCTGAAATGCTTTCCTCAAAAAACATTTTTTTTACGACTAAAGAAAGAAAGACATAAACATCCTTGACGGGGTGAACGGGGTGACCACATTATTTGTAAGTTGTTGTTCTGAAAGTAGACTTCTCCTTTAAAAACAAAGAAAAAGAAAACATACATGAATGAATCAATGCATTGTGGGACACCAAAGGGTACTTTATTCATAGAAAATGCAACAATATATAAAAGGTATATTTATTTGCATCATATTTGCCCTGCATCATATTTGCTGAATGAAATTCAATATTTTTTTATTTTTTTGAGGTGCTGATTGCAAAAACAGTGCCTGTTTTGCTCCATACATCACTTTGTCACAAAATATGATGCAATTCATAGCATTTTTGCTTTCAACAACTATTTGTAATGTGAAGAAGTAGTGTATTTTCCCTTAATCGGCAGAAAAACTGCCACATACATTTTTCCCATCTTACTAGGAGTCAGGCTGCAACCATTTGTTCAACTCAAAGCCCATTTTCACATATATGAATGATTCTGAAGACCTTCTTTTATGCCTTTTATGCCAAGATTGTAAGTAAAAATGATATAAAACTTCTAACATTTAACTGCTGTACATGATGAACTCACTTGCTGATTTTTATCAGTAGTATTAGGCCTATTTTGCAAATCAGCAGATTTTTTTTTTAAAGATGCATGGCTGTGTGGTATTTGTTGCATCAGCAATCACAATTTCAAAGACAAATATTCACAAACAAGATGATATGTTGAGCTGTAATGCCATTTTCAGTAATTTAGCTCTCCTTCACGGAAGGCATCATAATGTTGGTGAAGGTGTCTGTTATACATGTAGGCAGGTACGAGAGGGGAATCCAGAAGAACTTGGCGTCCCAGCCTGCGCTGTAGCGCGTTCGGGGATAACGTGCTGAAAGAGCGTGCTGCATGCATGACGTCACTTTGGAAAGGTCGCTGCTAGCCAGCATCTTCATGGAGAACTCCTGCACTTTTATATCTGGAGGAAAAGATTGAAAGAAATGCAGACATGTCACATTGTTTCATTCAGTACAATAACATCATCACTTGAGCCTCTGCTCCAAAACATGGTGAAAAATCTTTTAATATAATAAAAAATGAACTATTTTACCCAATATATATGTGTGCAGTGTATTTTTAGAGTATTGAGGCATTGAATAACCAACATGTTAATGGTAAACAAGATGAGTGCATGTTTACATGAATTATTCCTTTAAATGCATCATGATATAAATCTCTAAATTCTAACGTAGTGTTGCAAATCAACATTGATATGACATCTGAAGCACTCACAGTCCTGCAGGTATGAGTCTCCGTAGCTTCTCCTGACCTCTGCTGGGAGGATGTTCCACCGTTCCTTCAGATCACCTTCAATAAGGTTCAGATTTGTTACTTGTGTCTTGAAGAAGCCTGGTTCAATGATACTTACCTTCACTCCAAAGTGCATCATATCTCTCCTGAGAACAGGAAGAGAGAATAATATTATTTTGGAGACAGTAAAGATGCAAATCTAAAAGAAGCTGAAGTATGGGTGTGGTTTAACAATTTTTACTTAATGAAATGTCAGTGTTTCAAGGATAACTTCAGAAAGACTTATGTTGTGGTGATTGATGGCCATAGTTAGAAAATGGATTTTGATGGCTGTTTTTAATAAAGTCAGATGATAATATTGGCTTGTTAGCTGCATTTTATTTTTAGTCATTTTAAAATATTTTTAAACATTTTATGCATGTGTTTATTCAATAGTCTTAAGTAGCACGGGTATATTTGTAGCAATAGCCAAAAATACATTGTATGGGTCAAAATAATCAATTTTTCTTTTATGCCAAAAATCATTAGGATATTCAGTACAGATATTTTGTACCTACTGTAAATATATCAAAACTTAATTTTTGTTTAGTAATATGCATTGCTAAGAACTTCAAAAAGTTTAAAGGCAGTTTTTTTTCAATATTTTGATTTCTTTCACCTTCAGATTCCAAATTTAAAAAAAAAAAAAAACAGACCCTTATGACTGGTTTTGTATATTATACAAAATGCATTTATGTATTTATATTTGAAAAAATAAAAATAAATGTAATATAATTTTTTTTATATATATATAAAAGATTTTTTGTTAGTGCATTTATTAAAATATGTATTTACTTATATTTAAATACTTTTAATAAATACATAAAATAATTTATCAAAAATATGTTATTAATAAGTCAAACATAAATATATTTAAGCTATGATGATCTTTTAAGAGCTAAATTGCAAGAATTAAAAAGTATGATAAAGAACAATTACACTACATACTACAAGATCTTGTTGGCACAGCTCAAAGTTTAATGTCTTTGTTAAATGCCTAGACATACCTCAAGCTATCGGAGAAGGCTTCCACACCATATTTAGCAAGGCAATATCCTCCCCCGATGAGTGAAATTCTGCCCAGTATGCTGGCTACGTTTACCACCCGACCGCGAGCCTTTTTCAGCAGAGGAAGAAACTTCAGGGTCACGTCGATAAGACCCATGAGGTTTACATCCAGAACCTTCTTAAAGTCCTCCACCTGCATCCATTCCATGGGACCGATGGGAATCGAGATGCCCGCATTGTTCACCAAACCCCACAGACCTGACGCGAGAGAAAAAATAAGAAATGTAGTGTACGTGCAAACCACACTGCATTGCGTTACTTGCTCACCAATGGATGCTCTGCAGTGAATGGGTGCCGTCAGAATGAGAGTCTAAACAGCTGATAAAAACATCACAAGTAATCCACACCACTCCAGTCCATCAATTAACATCTTGTGAAGTGAAAAGCTGCATGTTTGCATGTTGCATGTTGTGGATTACTTGTGATGTTTTTATCAGCTGTTTGGACTCTCATTCTGACGGCACCCATTCACTGCAGAGGATCTGTTGGTGGGCAAGCGATTCAATGCTAAACTTCCAAAACTCTGTTCTGATAGAGAAACAAACTCATCTACATCTTAGATGGCCTGAAGGTGAGTAAACTGTCAGCTAATATTAATTTTTCCCTTTAAGTTCAAAGGTCACTGAAGTGTGCATACATGTCAGGTATAGCCTATTACAAGGAAAGTAAGTCATTCTATAATAAATGATGCAGCTTTGGTATGAGAATGGCATTTGGCTGAAGATGCTCCTCCAGGTCAACTAAAAGCGCCTGTCCAAGAGTTGCAGATTTATGAGTTGGTCTGAGGGCTGTGTGGTCGTCAAAGTGCCTGTATCTCGGCTTTATCTCCTGCTGTGCTTGACTCTAGCTGGCACCCTATCTGACTGTCCGTCTCACCTCTCTCCCTGGTCTCGCTGCGCACGCGCTCAAGCGCGCGCTCGATGCTCGCGCTGTCGGTAACATTGAGCAGAAGCGTCTTCAGTCTGGGGGAGGCCGCGGCGCGCAATCTGGAGGCACCAGGTTCCGTGAGACACGCGGCGATTACATGAAAACCCCGCCGGTCGAGCTGCCGCGCCGCGAGGTTTCCGAAGCCGCTATCGCAGCCCGTCACCAGGACGTGCTTCTCGTGGATGCCGGTGATCTGACGGGAGTCTCGGAAGAACCAGACCGCGGCGATGAGCGCCAGAGCGGCCAGAGAACACCAGCAGCACAGCAGATCCGCGCAGAGGAACACCTGCGGGTGGAGATGGATGAAGCTGTGCTGAATAAACACTGACCTTTACAGTTGTTCTATGATGGTTTACCAGGAAAAAATGCCAGTAGTTCACTTAGTAGTGCACAAAAACGCTGCACAGAAATACTCAATGAATATAAGTTAAAAATAAGATTTTAATGTTTTTTTTTTTTTAAGTCTCTTCTGCTCATCAAGAATGCATTTCTTTGATGGAAAAACTGGATGAATAAATATAATTTATTCATGTGATGCAAAGCTGAATTTTCAGAATCATTACTCCAGTCTTCAGTGTCACATGATCCTTCAGAAATCATTCTTAATAAACTGATTAAATATCAGTGTTGAAAACAGTCATACTGCCCTTTTTTTTTTTCAAATTAATTTATTTATCTATTTAGTTTTTAGGGCTTTTTTACGTTTAGGGTTTTTTTTTATTAAGATTAATTAATTTAGTTTTGTTTGTTTTTTTTAACCTGTGATGCTTTATTCGGGATTCGATAGTAAAGACTAGACTAGTATTATTAGAAAAGATTTCTATTTTTAATAAATGCTTTCTTTTAAACTTTTTATTCATCAAAGAATCTTTAAAAAGGCATCACAGGTTCTGTAGTAATGATGCTGAAAATTCAGCTTTGATCACAGAAATAAGAAAATTCAGTTTTAAAGTATATTAAAATAGAAAAGTATTATTTTAAGTTGGAATAATATTTCACAATTTTACTGTTTTATTCTGTATTATTGATCAAATAAATTTCAATTAATTCAAAAATCATTAAAATATATATATATATATGTGTGTGTGTGTGTGTGTGTGTGTGTGTGTATATATATATATATTAAACGTTTATTTATAGATCTTTATTAATTTAGATCATAGAATTGTATGTTAATATTTTTTAAAGTATTTTTTATGTTATTTTTAGTTCTTTTTTTATTTGAATACATTTTAAGTAAAATTTTATCAAGATATGTATGTATTTATGGATTTATTTTGATCATTTTTATTTTTTTTCCAGGTTCATTTTAACTGTTTTCAGTATTGATTTCTGTAGTAATGATGCTGAAAATTCAGCTTTGATCACAAAAATAAATTAAGTTTTAAAGTATATTAAAATAGAAAAGTATTATTTTAAGTTGGAATAATATTTCACAATTTTACTGTTTTATTCTGTATTATTGATCAAATAAATTTCAATTAATTAAAAAATCATTAAATATATATATATATATATATATATATATATATGTTTATTTATAGATCTTTATTAATTTAGATCATAGAATTGTGTTAATATTTTTGAACTTCTATTTTTTGTTATTTTTAATTCTTTTTTTTTTATTTAAATACATTTTAAGTAAGATTTTATCAAAATATGTATGTATTTATGGATTTATTTTGATCATTTTAATTTTTTTTTCCAGGTTCATTTGAACTGTTTTCAGTACTGATTTCCTTAGTAATGATGCTGAAAATTCAGCTTTGATCACAAAAAAAAATCTATTTTAAAGTATATTAAAATAGAAAAGTATTATTTTAAGTTGCAATAATATTTTACATTTTTTTTCTGTATTATTGGTCAAACAAGTTTCAATCAATTCGAAAATCAATTAAAAACATTAAAAATCTTACTGAGCCCAAACATTTGAACAGCAGTATATATATATATATACTTTATTAATTTAGTTAATTTGGATCATACTTAGAATTGTATGTTATTATTTTTTAACTTTTATTTTTTGTTATTTTTTATTTATTTTATTTATATACATTTTAAGTACAATTTTATCAAGATATGTATGTATTCATGCATTTATTTTTATCATTTTTATATTTTTTCCAGGTTAGTTTTAAGAGACACTGTGTACATTCTCACCAGAACAGAGTCCAGAAGAACCTAGAGATCAACTTTATTAACTTTTAAAGAAGAGACAGGAGAACAAAAGCTGTGATAAATAACACTTCGAGACAAAAGGTTAAATTTAAATTAACCTTTGGCGTCCTCACTGGACTGAAAGTGTGTTGCCGTCAGATTCCTGTTTATTAATTAAATGAGGTTATCGTGCAACCCTGCCAAAGTTTATACACACAAACTTCCATTGGAACTGACCAGAGCAAAATTGATTATAGAGCACGACCTTGCGGTCAAATGGAGAAATACAATATCGTTACAATGCCTGGCTGTCTGATTCTCACAAAAAAGCGTTTACATTTTCTTTAAATTAATTAAGCATATATTTATGACAATTAAGCACGTCCTCTTTAGTCTTCTCTTCTTATTGGCTTAATGCAAAATTAAATCTTGCAGTTTAATACAACTATTTCCCTCCATTAAATCATGTATTATATATTATATTATATTATATTATATTATATTATATTATATTATATTATGTATTGTAAAACTGTGTAGAGATTGTCCCTGCAATTTGAATAATATGAATATAGAAGGTTGGCTTGTACAGAAACGCTTAACCTATTAATCTATTAAATCGAAATGCTACATAAAAACATGTAGCCTAATTGTAGACAACTCATTCAACAGCCACTAGGTGGCGTCGCACCAACTACTGCATGTTCCCTCTTATCTCTGCCAATGATTTATTGCAAAAATCATTTATAGCCTTGAACACCGAAATGTTCATTAACAAATCATGCATGCATTGCTTCCTAATATGCTTTATACATTCATAAAAAAAAGACAAAAATTATGTTATTGTATTCATAACTGACTCACATACCATGACTAGTGCAGATGTCAAAACTCCTTCACTGTGGAAACCAGCAGATTATATGTTTTTGAACTCCCGATTCCCAGTCCTGTCCTGATCCCGCTGTGCTGAAGAGCTCAAGGGCCGCAAAACAATTTCAGGGTCAAAGGTCTCTTGTGAACAGGAGCACCACACGCAATAAACGTCACTGAGGTTGTGCAAGAAACCCTGTGGCCTAGTTTGGCATCTAAACATTCAATGTTTGGTTTGTGCAGCACAGTGGACAAAATAGATGGTGAAATTACACTTTTGTCAGGTTTGGATTTAGCTGATTGAATAACAGTTAGTTAGGCGATGGTTAACAAATTAATAGCGATAATAGTAACACTGAATGTTATATAAACATTTTCTGAAAGGTATTCAATTATGTGCTTACATAATCATGCCACTGGTTTAATATTCTGGAAAACTTTAAAATGCTGTAAAATTAAGGATTTTTTTTTTTTTTTTTTTTTGTGATCTAGAAAATATTACAGGAAAAATGAAACCTTGCAAAAATGTTACAGAAAACATTTTAAAATTTTGTTTTTATTTAAATTCAATGTTGTAAATATATACAATAACGTTTTAACTGATTTACATGTGGGTCATTCTATAATTTAGTGTTTTCCAACTTTTTTTTTTTCCAGAAATCTGGAAAATTATATCCATTAGGATAAGTTCAGGATTAGTTCACTTCCAGAACAAAAATTTACAGATAATGTACTCACCCCCTTGTCATCCAAGATGTCCATTTCTTTCTTTCTTCAGTTGTAAAGAAATTATTTTTTTAGAGGAAAACATTTCAGGATTTTTCTCCATATGATGGACTTCTATGGTGCCCCCAAATTGAAACTTCCAAAATGCAGTTTAAATGCAGCTTCAAATGGCTCCAAATGATCCCCGCCGAGGAAAAGTGGTCTTATCTAGCGAAACGTTTGTTTTTTGTTTTTAATTACAATTTATATACTTTTTAACCTCAAACGCTTGTTTCGTCTGGCTCTGTATGAATTGTTTTTTTCCGGTCATGACAGTTAGGGTACGCCTAAAAACTCCCATCTTATTTTCTTATCCAACTTTAAAATCGTCCTACATCGCTGCAGAAGTACCAACAAAAGAGTTTACAAAGTGAACATGCAAAAAAGATCAAACACCCTTTACAAAAAAGGTAAAAACAGCGATGTAGGACGACTGTGAAGTTGGAGGAGAAAATGAGACGGGAGTTTTTAGACGTACCCTAACTGTCATGACCGGGAAAAACACACAGAGCTAGACAAGAGGAGCGTTTGAGGTTAAAAAAAGTATATAAATTGTATTTATTTTTAGAAAATAATCTATCATTTCGCTAGATAAGATCCTTATTTCTCAGCTGGGATCGTTTAGAGCTATTTGACGCTGCATTTAAACTGCATTTTGGAAGTTTAAATTTGGGGGCACCATGGAAGTCCGTTATATGGAGAGAAATCCTGAAATGTTTCCTCAAAAAACATAATTTCTTTACGACTGAAGAAAAAAAGGCATAAACATTTTGGATGACAAGGGGGTGAGTACATTATCTGTAATTTTTTGTTCTGGATGTGAACTAATCCATTAATTAGGGCTGGGAGTCGATTCCAAAAAGAATCGATTCTGAGGCGTTGGGGGAATCAACTCTCCACTCATAGCCGTTCTTTCGGATAGATCGTTTCAATGAACCAATTAAAAAATGATTTAAAAGTTATTTTACGGTAAAACTCGGTGCTGCACGACAGAATAGATCATGATGTGATTGAAGGTCTTGATTCTATTTCCATCTTAACTAAAATGCTATTTCTAACCTTTCTATCAGCCAATAATAATTCTGAAAGAAAACGCAGAGAGCACAGATGAGTGGCCGAGATCGCATCTGATTTGTCAGATCGGATCAGTGTTGTTGTTCTGGTTATTTTGTTTGTTTCTGTGTACAGTTTGTTCATTTTGCGCAAAGCAAACCATTATAGAACACATCATTCAGCTGAATTGTGCCTTGTTCCATTCATGCAATAAACGCATGTCCACTGCTGCATTGTGGGATATGACTAATTTCATGCGCAATGCAGACAAAACTACAATTTAAATACAGAAAGGTATCATAAGTTTTAAAAATAAAGCTTCATATTATGATTAGGCTACTTTCTAAGACCTTTATATCTTACAGTCAAGGCGAAATTAGGCTACTCTATAATTTCCTCCACTCTATAAAAAAACAAGAATCGAAAAGTATCGAAAATAACACTGAGGAATCGATTCTTGGAATTGAATTTCATCGATTCCAGAACCAGGAATTGGAATCACACTCGATTCCAAAATTTTCAGAATGGAACAGCCCTACCTTTAATAGAATACACACTTTCTCAGTTTACTTGAAAATGCCTTTATGAGTGGGCCTTCAGTCCAAAATAATGCGTAGAAATGTGTTCATTGTCAAGATTTTCTATTTTACATTTATTTCTACAATCTAAATGCCTTAAAAAAGTAGATTGAGTTTGAATTTAACTTTCTTCCAAATAAGGAAATATTTCATTTTACTCATTACTAATCAGATACCCCCCTGAAATTGAAAACAAAAAGGTTTATTCCGTCCATATGCTGCATGAATGCAGTGGTTGTTTATGCCTACAGAATTGAAACTTTTGGTTTAACAGCATTTCTTCGGATGAAAGCATCTGAGATGAAGGTTGGCATGTAGGAAAGCGGCAGCCAGAAGAACTTGGCATCCCATCCTGGAGAATATCTGGTACGAGGATGGACCGCAGCCACCGCGTGCTCCATACAGCTCACCACCTTCATCAGATCTGGATCCAGCATCTTCTCAAACCTCTCCTTAACCATCACCTTTGCTGTAAACACAATCATAGGGATGTCGGGAATGTGTGTTAGCTTTTAGAACTGGTAATGCAAACAGCTGGGCGCTGGATTTGAGCTCACTTTTTTCTATGTAATCACTGCCGTATTCATCCTTGACTTCCTGAGGCAACTTGTTCCATAATCTCTGAAAATGACTCTGAAAGATGGCAGAGTCAGTAACGGTTGTTTTGAAGAATCCAGGTTCAATGCATAAAACCTTCACTCCAAATGGTGCCATGTTCCTCCTGGAGAACAAAGACAAACACATTAAATATAGGCACAAGCAGCAATTATCAGAGGTCCAAGCACAGAAAAAGTAAAGATTTTTTTTTTTTTAAATCTTAAACTTTAATGGTAGGTGTGTATGATATTCATTTTCTTTATTTATTTTGATTCTTAAAATGCATTTATTTATTCATGTGGTTTTTTATTCAGATGTTTTCTATTTATTTGTTTATTTATAGATTTTTATGTATTTATTTAGAATTTATTTAGCATTTTAGGTGAATTGTTTTTTACATTGTTTTTCATTTTTTACTTTTATTTTTTATTTACATAAATTTTAAGCAGATGTTTCTGTAGATTTAGTTAGTTAGGGTTAGGACAACAAAGAAAAACACAAAAAATATAGTCGCAAGCAGCAATTATCAGAGGTCCAAGCACAGGAAAAGCAGAGATAAAAAAATGGCCAGAAATCTTAAACTTTAATTGTAGGTGTGTATAATAATTTTTTCTTTATTTCTTTAGATTTTTTTAATTTACTTATTTATTTTGACTTTGTTCATTTGTTCATATTTTTATTATTTCTTTTAATTTATACATGTATGGTATTTATTTATTAATTTAGATTTTATTTAGCATTTTATGTAAAAAAAAAAAAAAAAAAAAAAAAAAGGTTTTTTTATTATTATTATTTTAACTTTTTTTATTTTATTTATATAAATTTTAAGTCGATTTTTATGTAGATTTGGTTAATTAGGGATAGAGTTATAAAACACATTAAGTATAGGCACAAGCAAAAATTATCAGAGGTCCAAATCACAGAAAAAGCAGAGATAACTTTTTAAAAATTTGCCAGATTTGAAAAAAATCAAGAATATTGTTAGTTTGTTGGTAAATTTCAACTTCCCTAATTCAATTTGCACATTAGAGGATTTTCTAAAAATATTTCTTTATTAATGCTAGCTATAAGTAAATAATTTTGAGTAACTGAAATAAAGCTGAAATAATAATAATAAGAAGAAGAAATAAATAAATAATAGTGGCAGTTCTCACATATGTGTGCACTCAAGGTGCACATATAAGCTTTCACTATGATTAGTCACTCACAGTTATCAGCTGCTAAATTTTGACAGTCAATTGTGCTGAATTATTAGATGATTATTAGATGTTTTTTAGGATGTTAGTATTTGCAGCAGAAAAATTGCTTGCCAAATTAAATTTCACTCAACTGAATGGTTGCAGTGTTATCATGCAAATTAATTGCACATGGTTATGCCATGTTTGGACTTTGCATTCATAAAATATATGCTAATTATTCAAAGTGGCCCACACCCAAATGCTATATTGGCTTGTATCTGAGAAATGCTTTGTATCTGAATTTTGTCAAGTCCATATTAAAAAAAAAAGTGGTTACTGGATATACTGACCTAAGGCTGTCATTAAAAGCCTCTACTCCATACTTAGTAATGCAGTACGCTCCTCCCAGAGTACTGATCCTTCCGAATATACTGGCCACATTGACCACTCTGCCTTTGGCTTTCTTAATGAGAGGTAACACGCTCAGAGTGATGGCAACAACCCCAATCAGATTGACATTGATCATATGTTTGAAGTCGTCAATTTCCAGCCAGTCATTGGGAGCAGTTGGGAAAGAGATACCAGCATTATTGACCACGGCCCACAGACCTGCAAACACACACAACTAAATAAAACCTTTCTTTCATCACAGGGTATTGCCAAATACACAGGAAGTGTCATGTGAGAATGTGTGAAAAAGCAACTTGACCAACTTGATTAAAGAACTATATGAGCTGGAAATTAAGTTTTATTTCACCACAGTCCATAAAATTAAATTTTATTAATGAAATATATTTGCATATATGGCATTTCAAATACTGGTTAATAATCATCAGGGTTTCTGGAAATACTCCAAATGTTGTGCATGTGTATATATTGTGCATTACCTTATGTACTGTGTATACAATGACATGCATTCATGCTCAAATGTATTAAAATAAATTTTACTTTTTAAATCAAATCGTGCATTAAATTTTTAAATGCATCCATTTAAAATCAGGAATTAAATTTAAAATGCATTTCTTAATGTTTTAATGAAGTCTCTTCTGCTCACCAAGGCTGCATTTATTTGCCAAAAAAAACCCCAATAAAATCTGAAATATTGTAAAATAGTATTACAATGTAAAATAACCATTTAATGGTTTAATATATATTTAAAATGCAATTTATTCTGGTGATGCAATGCTGAATTTTCAGTGTCACATGATCCTTTAGAAATCATTCTAATATGTCAGTGAAGTACCATTTCTTTCGGTGACTTACCTTTCTCTCCCACCAGGGTTTTAATAGTGTCTGTGGCTTCTTTAATGCTGGAATCATTACTCACATCCAAATGCAGCGTTGTGAGTTTGTCAGAGCAGCACTTCTTCAGCTCAACTTCTCCCTTCTCCGTGTAGCAGCCGGCGATGACTCGGAAACCCTTTGTGTCCAGGTGTTTGGCCAGGAGATTCCCAAAACCTGTGTCACAGCCTGTGATGTACACAAACTTGTCCGATTTATTAGGAACTCGTCCCAGTTCTCTGAACCACCGATAGACATAGAACAAGACTATGAGACCCAAAATGTACAGGAACATTTCTGCAAAAGAAAATCAGTTTGTTTTCATAAGAAAGGTGAATCCAGATTCATGCAAACCCTCCCCCAAATCAGCAAAACAAAGATATGAAAGAGAGCGCATATGTGGTCAAAGCTCCACTCATAAAGTACAAGACCTAGTGAACCATTAACTTTTTGGCTTATTATTGTAGATCACTGCAAACAATATGATCGATTTTGTAAAATGCAAGAAAAGATAGATTTAAAATAAAGATAAACACAAATATATGATAAATTAGAATAATTATGTTTGTCTTTTTCTTTTCATATTTGATAACTGTTCAAGTAAATGTGAAACTACTGTCCGAATCATGAACGAACCGGATCACACAAGTCGATTTAAAGGTTTCTTTGACGAATCAGGCGGAATCAGTCACCGTGGTTCTAGAGTCAACAATTTATTGAACCATGAAGAAATTACTTGATTAACTTCATTACAACTTCAACTTCATGTACGAATCGTTCGTTTGAATCAAATCTGGTCAAAGAATCAGTCAACAATTTATTGATCCATGAAGAAGCTACTTGACTTGACCTCATTACAAGTTCAATTTCATGTCTGAAACGTGAACGAATCGTTCGTTTGAATCGGGTCTTGTCAAAGAATCAGTTGAACCAGATCACACAAGTCGATTTAAAAGATTAGTTGACGAATCGACCTGAATCGGTCGCCGTGGTTCTGAAGTCAACAAATCATTGAACCATGAAAAAACTACTCGACCAACTTCATTACAAGTTCAACTTCATGTCCAAATCGTTCGTTTGAATCGGACCTTGTCAAAGAATCAGTTGAACCAGATCACACAAGTCGATTTAAAAGATTAGTTGACGAATCGACCTGAATCGTTCGCCGCGGTTCTTAAGTCAACAATTCATTGAACCATGAAAAAACTACTCGACCAACTTCATCACAAGTTCAACTTCATGTCCGAATCGTTCGTTTGAATCGGATCTTGTCAAAGAATCAGTTGAACCGGATCACACAAGACGATTTAAAAGATTAGTTAACGAATCGACCTGAATCGGTCGCTGCGGTTCTGAAGTCAACAATTCATTGAACCATGAAAAAACTACTCGACCAACTTCATTACAAGTTCAACTTCATGTCCAAATCGTTCGTTTGAATCGGATCTTGTCAAAGAATCAGTTGAACCGGATCACACAAGACGATTTAAAAGATTAGTTGACGAATCGACCTGAATCGGTCGCTGCGGTTCTGAAGTCAACAATTCATTGAACCATGAAAAAACTACTCGACCAACTTCATTACAAGTTCAACTTCATGTCCAAATCGTTCGTTTGAATCGGATCTTGTCAAAGAATCAGTTGAACCGGATCACACAAGTCGATTTAAAAGATTAGTTGACGAATCGACCTGAATCGTTTGCCGCGGTTCTGAAGTCAACAATTCATTGAACCATGAAAAAACTACTCAACCAACTTCATCACAAGTTCAACTTCATGTCCGAATCGTTCGTTTGAATCGGGTCTTGTCAAAGAATCAGTTGAACCGGATCACACAAGACGATTTAAAAGATTAGTTGACGAATCGACCTGAATCGGTCGCTGCGGTTCTGAAGTCAACAATTCATTGAACCATGAAAAAACTACTCGACTAACTTCATTACAAGTTCAACTTCATGTCCAAATCGTTCGTTTGAATCGGATCTTGTCAAAGAATCAGTTGAACCGGATCACACAAGTCGATTTTAAAGATCAGTTGACGAATCGACCTGAATCGTTTGCCGCGGTTCTGAAGTCAACAATTCATTGAACCATGAAAAAACTACTCAACCAACTTCATTACAAGTTCAACTTCATGTCCGAATCGTTCGTTTGAATCGGGTCTTGTCAAAGAATCAGTTGAACCGGATCGCACAAGCCGATTTAAAGAATTCGTTGACGAATCGGGCTGATTCGATTGCCGGGGTTCTGGAGTCAACACTGAACCGTTTATTTTTAACAACTGAACCGAAATGAGCCAAGAAGCGGCAAATGAGCTGGTGGAAAGAAACATTGTTAAATAATTGTCAATAAAGTAGGCCTTCTTTGATTTTTGAATGCTAAAAGCATTTAGGTGAACCGGAGATGTGACTGATGTGATTGTAAGTAAAATCTCCCAAATAAAACAACGTTAATGCCATGTTTGTTAGGCTACTTCATTGTTTGACTGTTTTATCAGTGCCCATACAGTTGGTGTTATAAAATATAATTTAATTATAACATGCAAAAATGTTTTTTCAAAGCCTTAAAAGTCAATTATTAAGGTTTGAAACGACTTTTGTATTTATGAGCCGCCACCAATTAAACTGGGGCACATTAAATTGCGATACATCTAATATCGTAGCATCAAGACTGACTTTAATTTGTAACTTTAGGTTAGCTTGAGAACACTTTTTAGAACGTTTAGAACATTTTTAGAACATGCGACATCGGAGATCACGTGATTGCGTTCGAATTAAAAGAACCGCGGAATCTGTTTTGAACCGGTTAGGGCTGTTCGATTCCGAAAATTTTGGAATCGATACCGATTCCTGGTTCTGGAATCGATTCCTCACTGTTGTTTTCGATTCTTTTTCGATTCTTGTTTTTTTAGATTGGAGGAACCTAATTTCGCCATGGCAGTAGAATATACATGTATTAGAAAGTAGCCTTATCATAATATGAAGCTTTATTTTTTTTTTTTTAAATTATGATAAATTTCTGCATTTAAATTGTAATTTTGCTGCATTGCCCATGAAATTAGTCACAGTGCAACAGTGGACATGCGTTTATTGCATGAATTGAACAAGGCGTGCACAGTTCAGCTCAATGATGTTAACTGCTTTGCACAAAATTAACAAACTGTACACAAACAAAATAGCCAGAACATTAACAACAACACTGATATAAGAGCCCGAGATTTATCTGTCAATCAGATGCGCTCTGGGTCACTGTGCTCTCTATGTTTTCTTCCAGAATTATCATTAGCTGACAGAAAAGTTAAGAAATAGAATTTTTTTAAAGATGGAAATAGGATCAATACCCTCCAGTACGTCATGATCTATTCTGTCGTGCAGCGCTCAAAATTGAGAACAATATAAGCCAGTTCCACTGTAAAATAACTTCTGAATCGTTTTTGAACCGATTGATTAAAACGACCTATCCGAAAGAAACGAATCACTATTAGCGAGCAAGAGGCAAATTAATGGATGCTCAACGGAAGGGTGCATCCTCAAACTCAGACGAGCTCAGTAATGACTCTTTTCATTAAGTTTATTTTCGTGAACCGACGTTCAGCGACGTTTGATGACAGCAGCCGAGAAATGCAGCCTTTCGTTTGAGCTTTGCTAAACTGAAACCAACCTTTGGAATCGACTCTCGATTCCCAATGCCTCGGAATCGATTCTTTTTAGAATCGATTCCCAGCCCTACCGGTTGTGTCTAAATGAAGTGTTCGAAAGAACCGATTCCAGGAAAAGAGTCGGTCGGGCTTCCTTAAGTAAAATCGGGGTGTAAATCAAAGAAATGTCAACAATAGTGAACTTTTACACTGTACTGTTGCACACTTGTAACGAATAAAAGAAATAAACCAAGCTAACGTTGTTACAACACTGAAATGCCATTCTAATGAAACGCGTGATCACTCAAACACGTCCTGACAAAACTCTTTTGCAAACAGCATGCATTTACTAAAAGCAGGAGTTTGCTCACTTTAACCCTTCTGCAGACCGGAGTCTACAAACCGCCTGTATAGGCTACTTACCGTTGTTTTAGAAGTCAGTTTTCTAAGATCTCTGTTTTTAGAAAAAGTTAAGTGGTCTCAGTAGTTTAGGAATGTGTTTGTTTTTCGTTTGGCTGTGCATCTGACACTGGTTATCTTCATGTCTTCTATTATGTAATAACTGTTCAGTGTTGTTGCTGCAGGGGGCGCTGGATGACCAGAAAGGATGTTCAGAAAGGATGTTTTTTTCTATGCATAAAATAATACAATAAAAATTCCAGACATATGATTTACAAAAAGGCTTAAAGCATCACCTTTGGAATTTCTTTCTTTTCTTCTTCTTCTTCTTCTTACACTATCAGTCAAAAGTTCTTGAACAGTAAGATTTTAAATGTTTTTAAATAAGTGTCTTCCGCTCACCAACCCTACATATATTTGATCCCAAGTACAGCAAAAACAGTAAAATTTAAAAATATTTTTGCTATTTAAAATTTGCTGTTTTCTGTTTGAATATGTTTTAAAATGTAATTTATTCCTGTGATTTCAATGCAGAATTTTTAGCATCATTACTCCATTCACATGATCCAGAAATAATTCTAATATTCTGATTTGCTGCTTAAAAAGCATTTAGTATTATTATGATGATGTTGAAAACAACTTAGTAGAATTTTTTTCAGGTTTCTTTAATGAATAGAAAGTTCAGAAGAACAGCATTTATATGAAACAAAAATATTTTGTGACATTATAACTCTTTATCATGCAAATTAGCACATTAGAATGATTTCTGAAGGAACATGTGACGTTGAAAACTGGAGTAACGATGCTGAAAATGTAGCGTTGGTCACAGGAATTAATTACATTTTGATATATATTCAAATAGAAAGCAGTTATTGTAAATAGTAAAAATATTTCACAATATTATTGCTTTTGCTGTATTTTGGATCAAATAAATGCAGGGTTGGTGAGTAGGAGAGAATTATTTACAAGACATTATAAAGGGATGTTGAAGTATTATTTATCTTTTATTATAGTATTTATTAATATTTTGAAATAGCTTTTTATTTTTATATTTTCAGCTTTGTAATTTTAGTATAAATCATTTTTATAATTTCTTTATATTTAGTTTAGTTTTAGTTTAGCTTTAGTTTTAATTTAATTTTAATTCAGTTTCAATGCAACATTTGTCATTTTCATTTTATTTTTAAGCTAAAGGTTTTCATCTAGCATCTATGTTTTATGTTTATTATAATTAACTAAAATATTTGTAATAGTCTTACGTTTGGATAACAGTAGCAACTGGTCCTTAGATCTGTTTCTAGAAACAGATCAAACACAGTTTCCTGTGTTTGTGAATTTATAAACAGTACATTCCAGAACACAGGAAGCGACCTCAGGCTTTTTTCAAACTGTGTATCTGAGCAGGAATCACTTGTTACTGTAAATCCTGTGGCTATAATAGCTCAGGGCTGTTGTACAAGTTCAGAAGGACTTATCTGATTATTTGTAAAGAAAAAAATGTGACGTGTCGCTTTAGAAGAAGTTTAAAGATTGTTCAGTAAAATATGAGCTGGGACAGAGACAGAGATGAGACACATCGGATATGTTCATGCAGTCTGCTTTTGAGACCGACAACCCAAGGATATACCTGCCGACAGGAACGGATCCAATTTTGTATATGAACAGGTAAAGGTATTGCCAGTCTAAGAATTTAACCCTTTTTAGGCCAAAGACGGTGGATAAAGAGTTAGCAAAGATTAAAGTTAACAAAGATTATTAAATACCGTAACTAGTGTATTACTCATTGCTACTTTATATTAACTAATGGGACCTTATTGTAAAGTGTTACCAGAAATCCACTCAAATCCATTATCATGTCAATTTCTTAATAGCATGAATGTACATGATGTACAAATGAGAAAGATTTGCATGATGAAACTTTATGGCAGATTATTACAAACAATGACACGAACCTTTATCATTTTAACTGCAAGAGTGATTAATATTGATAAGTGATTTATTGCAGGTCAAAACAATACAGTGCAGTTATTCACCGTGCGGTCAATGACCTAATTTTACACACTTTCCCACATGACTGCACCTGTGACAGTGTGTTTTCTTTTTTAATAGTATCTAATTACTTTGACAAATTGTTTATGTACAATTTTGTCACCAATATAAGACTTTCCAGTATTAAAAAAAAGGTTTCCAAATCAATAGGCCTAAATATTCTTGTTTTTTATGGGTGTTGCTCCATAAAATTGTCACTACCAAAACAATCATGACTGAAACATGTCATCACTGTTTCAGTAGTGACAAAAAGTAAAACCCATAATCCTTTATTAGGGAGAAATAAACAAATTTTTAATACAGTTATGCAAATGTTTTGTACTTTAGTATGTTTTAAGTTAAAATCTGTAATGTGATGTGGTTGCTACCAAAGCATTACTGTCACTACTGAAATTGTGCAGTCATGACCAAAACATGATGTTTTGTCAAAAATAACGTATACTGAATTATCAGCTAAGATGTTATGATAGTGTTTGTTTAATGTATACTTAGACTAATGAATCCCAAAGTCTGAAATCAGTATGATTAACTTTTTGGCCTTTACAAAATACAGCAAATCTCGTTTCCAACTTTGGATCAGTTCTGTAGAATAGCCCATATACAACCTCTTTTATAAACGTTTTACATGCCTTTGCAAGGCTGTAATTTGCTGACAAATGCATGCATGCCAAATTTGTTGCTTAAGATGATTTTAAAGTCCCCCTGTAGTGAAAATCAAGATTTTTTATGTTGTTTATTTGTCTATGTGGTGTTTTTAATATGCTTTTAGACAAACCATGTGCCAGTCCATTAATCAACACCATTGCTGAGTATTTTCTCCTTAAAGGAACACTACACTTTTTTTGAAAATAGGCTCATTGTCCAACTCCCCTGGAGTTAAACAGTTGAGTTTTACCGTTTTTGAATCCATTCAGCCGATCTCCAGGCACTTTTAGCATAACTTAGCATAGATCATTGATTCCGATTAGACCGTTAGCATCTCGCTCAAAAATGACCAAAGAGTTTTGATATTTTTCCTATTTAAAACTTGACTCTTCTGTAGTTACACTGTGTACTGAGAATGACGGAAAATGAAAAGTTGCGATTTTCTAAGCTGATATGGCTAAGGACTATACTCTCATTCCGGCGTAATAATCAAGGAACTTTGCTGCCGTACCATGGGTCTTCTTCTTCTTCTTCTTCTTTGGAGTTTAACGCCGGCTTGCATCCGTAAGCGTTGCACTACTCTATTTCCAGATTATTTCCTACACAATTTATATTCTACACATCAAACCAGTATTAACTAAGAAATTACAAATATTTTTCTTGCCTTGCCCAATCACCCCACTTTTCAATACATCTTTTATCTCTGCCCCAACCAACCCATCTTTTCTTAATTCTTCCATCATTTTCTCCCTTTGTTCTTCATATCTTCTGCAATTTATAAGTACATGTTCTATGGTTTCAAGTGTCTGACACACCTCACAGAAACCAGTAGGATGCTTCCCTATAATATATAATGTACTATTCAGGTTACTGTGTCCAATTCTTAATCTTGTCATCACTGTTTCCTCTCTTCTAGTCCCTCCCCAGTTCCTCTCAGTTCCAACTTTATTTTGAATGCCATACAAATGTCTCCCTTTGATTTCCCTATCCCACACTATCACACTCAGATCATTTGATGTTCGTTTGCTTTCTTTATTTCCTTGATTACCTATAACAATTGCCGATCCAGTCCTTCCAGTTTCAGGTTCTTTTAATCCATCTGTATAAATTTGAATATAGTCTCTATATTTGTCTTCCACATATCTATAATATTCATCTACAAGGTCTATATTATTGTTTATTGATTTGATTTGACGCAATTTCAAATCAACTTCCATGGTTTCCATTTTCCACACTTGATAGTCAGGCCATACCACAGTTGGACAGAACTCTTTTTCACTCACCCCCAAATCTCTAACTGACTCATCTCCTACCCACCCAAAACTATTCTTTTGTACCCTTTCCTTTTCCCAACAAGTTCGTAACACTCTCTTAGTAGGATGACTGTCTCTATTTCCCTTCAAATTAATCCAATAATTTACAAGCAGTTGCTTACGTCGAATGTTCAATGGCATTTCTCCTGCTTCCACTTGAAGCGGACATACTGGTGATGTTTTTACTGCGCCTAAGCATAACCTCAAAGCTTTAGCCTGTATTTTATCAAGCCTTGCAAGTGCAGATTTGGCTGCTGACCCATACACCACACTCCCATAATCTATCCTTGATCTTATTAAACTTACATATATATATTTCAGTGATTGATAATCTGCACCCCATTCCAGTCCTGTTAAACACCTCATTGTATTTATTACTTTTTTGCATTTATCCTCCACCTTCCTTATATGTTCTACCCAGGTTAACCTTGGATCAAAATGTACTCCCAGAAAGCAAAATTTATTAACCTTCTCCAAATTATTTCCATATAATTTTAAATTAATAACCTCATTAATTTTCTTCCTAGTAAAAAACATTACTTTAGATTTTTCAACAGAAAATTTAAAGCCCCATTCTATTCCCCACCTCTCAACCTGCTGGATACCTTCTTGTACTTTCTTAACTATATACTCTACATTTCTTCCTCTTTTCCATATTGCCCCATCATCCGCAAACAGAGATCTCCCCATGTCCACTTGTATATTTCCATTTATCGTTTATCATAATTGAAAATAACGTGGGACTTATTACACTCCCCTGGGGGGTTCCATTCTCTGCCACATGCTTACTAGACAGTTCTTTTCCTGTCCTAACCTGAATTGTTCTGCCTTTCAAAAAATCCCTAACCCAGTTAAAAATTCTTCCTCTAATTCCCATTTTATACAACTTAATCATCAACCCCTCTCTCCATAGCATGTCATATGCTTTTTCCACATCAAAAAATACTGCTACAACTGTCTCTTTATTTATTTGAGCTTTCCTTATCTCATCTTCCAAGCATAACACTGCATCCATAGTACCTCTCCCTCTCCTAAATCCACTTTGACATTCAGTCACCATACCCTGTTTTTCCATAATATACATTAATCTCTCATTTATCATTCTTTCCATCACCTTATAGATATGAGAGGTCAGGGCAATGGGTCTATAATTTGATGACTTACTAGAATCTTTCCCAGGTTTTCTTACTGCTATAATAATGGCTTCCTTCCAACTTTTTGGCACTCTACCTTCTTCCTATACTTTATTGAATAGCATCAATAACTTCTTCTTCCCCTCATCACTCAAATGCTTTAACATACTATAGCAAACTTCATCTTTCCCTGGTGCAGTCTTCCCAGTTTTTGCCAATGCTTTGCTTAACTCTCCCATATTAAATGGTAAATTTTGTTCACCTTCATCACTTTCCATTACTTTCAGTGCCTCCAAATTTTCAGTACTAGTTTTCTCTCTACCCCTCTTCCCTTCCTCAGATAAATAATTTGGGCTGTGAACTTGAACAAATGTATTTACCAGCACTTCAGCCTTTTCCTTATTTGTTACTGCAACCTCATTCCCATTACACAACACCGGGTAGCTCCAATCTCTCCTTTCTCCACCCATCTTTTTAATCATTGTCCACACTTCTCCTATTTAAGTTGTGTTCCCAACTGAACTGCAGTAATTCCTCCAATACATTCTTTTTGCTTGTCTTACCATTTTCCTTACTACTGCTTGCGCACATTTATACTGAATCATATGCATGAAATTATGTGTTCTTTTCCATTACTTTAAATGCTTTATTTCTGTTTTGGACTGCCTTTTTACATTCATCGTTCCACCATGGCACTTCCTTTCTTTTTACTTTACCTTGACTTTTTGGAACAGATTCTAGCGCCGCTGTTATTATACCCTGTCTTACTTTATTTTCAAGCATTTCTATATCACCATCATATTCAATCTGACTTAAATATTTGTCACTTTCCTTCTGGAATTTATCCCAGTCAGCCTTTTCAAATACCCATCTTCCTCCTCTTCCTTCAATAACTTGTGACACATTTATATTGATTTTACACAAAACTGGATAGTGATCACTTCCTACTGTTCCTTCTTTATACACATTCCAATTACACATTGCTGCCACACTATTAGACACCAATGTAAGATCTAGAGCAGACTCCCTTCCAGTACTAACCTCTATTCTTGTTTTAGTTCCATCTTTTAAACGTACTAAATTTTTCTCCTCTAATAACTCTTCTATCACTTGTCCATTAATATCCACTTTTTCACTTCCCCATAATGTATTATGCACATTGAAGTCCCCACACCATATAACATTACTGCTATCTTGTCCCTCTATTTCCTCAAGCTGATTTAATTGCAGTCTTCTACACGGATTATAAAAATTAATAATTACAAATTTCTTCCCCACACCCCATACTTCCACTACTACATACTCATATTCACTCCCTATACCTACCACCCTGTGCGGCACCCCTTGCTTCACAAAAGTAACACACCCCCTCCACCACCATTTACCCTATCTTATCTAATTGCTACATACCCATATATAACAAAATCCAAATTTGGTTTTAGCCAGGATTCCTGAACACATGTAACGTCTGGTTTTTCTTTCCTATTGGCAATAAACGGTTTGAACTCTTGCCCATTTGAAATCAGGCTCCTTGCATTCCATTGAAGGAGCAACTTTAATACAATAATTAACCCACACATGTTGTCTCTTGACTAGACTGTACACTTAGCTCATCCCTCACCTCTTCCCTGCCATATCTAGGTGATGTATTGCTGCTTTTACTATAATCTGGATTCTTTCTGTTTTAGATCTGATTTCAGCTGTAGCATTTATCACTCCCGCTATAAATGTCACCATTTTCTTCTTCTCCTCCCACTGATCTTTACGTTCTTGTTGGACTTCTCTTGCCCCTCTTTCCATATATTCCCTTTCACGACTCTTATTTTCTTTTTCTGACCTTTTAACAGCCTCAGAATAAGAGATGTTTTCCTTTACTCTTATTTGCTGCACTTTCACTTCTTTTTTCATCACTTCACATCCCCAAAATGCAACACTGTGACTCCCTCCACAGCTACAACACTTCGGCCTCACTTCTTCCCCACATTTCCCATAATCATGGTCTCCACTGCACCTGGCACACCTTCTTTTTCCTTTGCAAACCTTAGCCACATGCCCAAATTCTTGGCATTTATAGCATCTCATTGGCTTAGGTATATATTCCCTAACACTATATCTCATAAATCCATAATATCCCTTATTTGGGACTTCCTTTGATTCAAATTCAACCAAAACAGATGCTGTTTCTACTTTTCCAACTCCCCTTGTCATTCTTACAGTGCTTTTAACTGAATTGTTTTGCACCTTCATGTTCTCAATTAGCTCTTTTATATTTACAGTAAGACGAATTCCATATATCACTCCCTTACTACCACCCATTCTTCTTTTCTACTTTAATTTTTCCAATGCAACTCATCTTCTTTGCCTTTTCCATCTGCCCCAGACTATTACAACCTATAAGTAAATTTCCATCTCCCAAGATTCTTGCATATTTCACTTCTCCTATTTGTCCTCTTATTATTTTTGTTAACTTAAGTGGGTCCATCCTCTTAACTCTTCCCTCTCCTTCAAATCGTACCACTATATTAAACAATCTTTCTTTATGATCCTCTCCTTCATCATCCCTTCCTTCACTTTCCGTTCCAGTTGTGCTAGCCTCACCGTTTTTCTTTCTCTTACGACTTGCCCCTTTCTTTACTGGATTTCCTCTCCTTACTTCTTCCCAATCACTTTCTCTCCTCTCATCACTACCAGTCCCCTCTTGCTCACTATATTCCATACCATCCGCACTCCTCCCCGCCATTTTGATAAAGTTGATATAAAGTGGCCGATGCAGAAGCTGTGGGGAAACACCGCTACCGGACCTATACAGGCCGTCGGCCGATGCCCCCCACACCACTCCCCAATCGACTCACCACCAACTCTCAATGTGAATTCCAGTCAGTCTTAGGATCAGGAGACTTTGTATTCAAATCACCAGAACAAACGTCCTTCGTACAATCTTCGAATGCTCGAAACTCCCGCTCGAAACTATGCGCATGCACCCCAATCGCTCGTGAGATACCTACCATGGGTGCAGCAGGTGCAATGATATTACGCAGTGCCTGAAAGTGACCAGCACTAAGTTTGTGTACATCAGATTGCTGCTTAATATCATTGCGCCTGCTGCACCCATGGTACAGCTGCAAAATTCATTGATTTTTACGCCGAAATGAAAGTATAGTTCCTAGCTATATCGACCTAGAAAATCGCAACTTTTAATTTCTCATCCGTCTTTGTAAACGATGTAACTACAGAAGAGTCCAGATTTAAATAGGAAAAATATTTAAACTCTTTGGTGATTTTTGAGCAAGATGTTAATGGTCTAATCAGATTAGATGATCTATGCTAAACTATGCTCAGTGTTGGGGAGTAACTAGTTACATGTAACGGAATTACGTAATTTAATTACAAAGTAAATGTAATTGTAATTAGTTACAGTTACTGAGAAAAAATGTGTAATTAAATTAGTTACTTTTGAAAAATGCCAGTGATTACAAAGGGGATTACATCTGAATTTTTTCACACACCCGCCCCCACTTACAGATTCAACTGACTTCTTTCATAAATTGCACTGACTGCTCTAAAATGAGACAAATGTTTCAGGAGTTTAGAACACAGAACAGGACACATGCTTATTCGATAACTGTTTTATTTCCTATTTGGGTTTATGCATTAACTTTATTTTTTAAGATTGTTTTTTCCAAGGCATTGTTAGATGCTAGTGTTTTCTGTCATAACTATGCAAACATTTGATTTCAAACCCAGTATCACAGCTATTAAACTATTTCTTATTATGATTTCAAATCTGTATTTAACCTCGCAATGATCTCAAAGTAAATAGTAAATAGGAGCTGTTAAGTCTGAATTTGGGGCGTTGGTGCCAATAGCCTCGTGGTTAGTGTGCCGACATATGGTGCAACTGCGCTCACGGTGACTTGAGTTCGACTCCCATCTTGAGGCCCTTTGCTGATCCCACTCCCCTCTCTCTTCACAGCTCTTTCCTGTTATCTCTCTACTGTCCTATCACAATAAAAGGCATAAAAAGCCTAAAAAAATAAGTAAAAAAAAAAAAGTCTGAATTTGTGGTGACTGTGCTTTAAATTAAATTATTACACGGCTCTGTGGAATGCTTGATTCTGATTGGTCAGTCATGACATTCCAAGGTATGTTATTCCCTGATAACAACTGGTAAAAACTAATAACTCAGACTCATTCGGGGCAACTTAAGTCAGTGCTGTATGCTTGATAGTTTTTCTTGGCGGAAGCTTTGCATTTGGTTAGCTAATAAAATATTAAAGCTTAATTCAATATTATGCAGACAATTTCTTAATTCTGTGATCCTGGTATCATGGACTCGCTCTATTGGTACATACAAACGCAGCTGCTGCCATTTTTTTTTTTTTTGTACACTGTAATGGATTATAAGATAAGTAGCAAACTAGTACTACTACTTAATTATTTATGTGGTGAAATGTTGTGTAAGGAAACTGGTATGACTGCACTGTATCCCTAAAATGTCTAGTTTGAACTTGCCATTTGCTAGCAACTGATTTCTTCATGGAAGCTTTGCGTTCAAATATTTCAACTCAGATCAGTTTTTCGTTATTTTGACATGAAACAACTAAATAATCTATCGAGCAGCTGTGTAATAAGTGGGATAATGTATATCCAGCCAGTTGTTATCGCAAAATAAACATGTATGTTATCCCTTACTTATACTCTTAATTCAAGTGATAAAGGATTTTAAAAGTCTGACAGTAATCAGTGTTGAGTGCTACTGTAAGGCTAACTCTGCCTGGTTTAAATGTTTCAAAATGATTAACAGTTGAACATATTAGAAATTTAGAAAAGTAATCAAAAAGTAATTAAAAGTAATAAGTTACATTACTTTAATAAAGTAATTGAAAAGTTACACTACTTATTAAATTTTAAATCAAGTAACTTGTAATCTGTAACCTATTACATTTCCAAAGTAACCTTCCCAACACTGGCTATGCTAAAAGTGCTACCGCCAGACCCAGAGATCGGCTGAATGGATCCGAAAACGGTAAAACTCAACTGTTTAATTCTAGGGGAGTTGGAAAATAAACCTATATTCAAAAAAGTGGAGTGTTCTTTTAAAACTGTAGTTTTAAACTGTCCCAAAGGCTGACCCAGAAGTGCAGTTTGAAACTGCCCTTTTTTTGTTACGTCACAAACTTAAGTAACCAATCACGTCAAAGGACAGGATTCCTATCATTAGCATGCTAAATTTACCAATAGGATTATTAGCACAAAACTAAATATTAAATAGAGCCTTTTCTAGAGCATATAGAGCAATAAATAGAGCACAACCGCTAGGCACTAACTGCTAACTTGAAAAACAACCTGCGGCAACCGTGTAAAAGTAGCCCAGAGTCAGACACTGTGGTCACGCCAGCCGTGTCTTGAAAATACACGGTCACGCCAGCCATGCCAGCATCACATGTGATCAATTTAAAGCATCCTTGTTAAATAAAAGTATTAATTTTCATAATGTCTTTCCAAAAAAATAAAAAATAAAAAAAAAAAAAAACAAAAAAAAAAAACATTTTTTTTTTAAGAAATGCTGATCTTTGGATTTTCTATTCATCAAAGAATCCTGAAAAAAATGTACTCAACTGTTTTAAATAATAATAACAGCACCACCACCAACAATATATTATATATTATTAGCACCAATATATATAATTATAATACATTGTTTCTTGAGCAGCAAATCAGCATATTAGAATGATTTCTGAAGGATCATGTGACACTGAAGACTGGAGTAATGATGCTTAAAATTTAGCTTTGATCAAAGTAATAAATTGCATTTTAAAATATATTCAAATACAAAACAGTTATTTTAAATAGTAAAAAAAAAAAAAAAAAGAAAAAATCAAAACATTGCTGCTTTTGCTGTATGTTGGACTCTTAAAATCTTTCCTTTATAGGTTTGCTCATTCTTTCACTTGATTCCTGTTCACACTCACCCTGACTATTACTGTATTAATTTCCAAGTCATTTTACTGTACAGTTTTGGAGAAAATTAAAGGCAAATTCACCCCAAACATCTAAGAGCATTTTGTCACTTTTGCATCATGTCCCGTATTCAAACATTCACAAAAATCTTTCCTTCATAGGTTTGCTCATTCTTTCACTTGATTCCTGTTCACAGTCACCCTGACTATTACTGTATTGTTTCTCATGTCATTGTTTTAGAAAATATTAAAGGCAAATTTACCCAAAGCATCTAATTGCATTCTAGCACTTTTACATCATGTGCCATTTTCAAACAACTTACAGTTTAACTTTTCAGTTTCTGGTAAAATTAAAGGCAAACTCACTATATAAATGTTTTTGGAGTATATTGTTGCACTCGTATCCCATTTTCAAACACAAAGGTTCGGTTTTTGAAAGAATTATTGTGTAAACGTACCATACTTAATACCGTATGAAACTGAAACACATTTTATGTACAGCATTGAACAAAATTGCTGGGAAATACTCTCCTGGCGTAATACACACAACCTCTTCTTACATTTTAATTGTTATTGTCACATTTAATTTAGCAAAGACATTATTTTTGAGAAAATAATGTCTTTTGAGAAAATAACACCCCTTTGAGAAGTCTACTAGAACTAATTTCTAACCTTAAGTTTCATTTCTGTCTTTGCTATTATAGCCCTGAGGTTGTTGTATTTGTTTATAATGATTGTGCCTGCAAAGCTAGTATTTGTTTTGGTGTGTTTATTTTTACCATAATCGTTAGAATATTGAATGAGCCTGCATAGCTGGATTGTCTAGCAAGTGAATCAAGTGAAAGAATGAGCAAACCTATAAAGGAAAGATTTTTATGGGCATTTAAAAATGGGACATGATGCAAAAGCGCTAGGATGCACTTCCGCTTGGGGTGAATTTGCCTTTAATTTTCTCCAAAACTGTACAGTAAAATGACTTGAAAATTAATACAGTAATAGTCAGGGTGAGTGTGAACAGGAATCAAGTGAAAGAATGAGCAAACCTATAAAGGAAAGATTTTAAGAGTCCAACATACAGCAAAAGCACCAATGTTGTGATTTTGTTTTTTTTTACTATTTAAAATAACTGTTTTGTATTTGAATATATTTTAAAATGTAATTTATTACTTTGATCAAAGCTAAATTTTAAGCATCATTACTCCAGTCTTCAGTGTCACATGATCCTTCAGAAATCATTCTAATATGCTGATTTGCTGCTCAAGAAACAATGTATTATAATTATATATATTGGTGCTAATAACATATAATATATTGTTGTTGCTGTTGCTGTTATTATTATTTAAAACAGTTGAGTACATTTTTTCAAGATTCTTTGATGAATAGAAAATCCAAAGATCAGCATTTCTTAAAAAAATTGTTTCTTTTCTTTCTTTCTTTCCTTTTTTTTTTTTTTTTTTTGGAAAGACATTATGGAAATTAATACTTTTATTTAACAAGGATGCTTTAAATTGATCACAAGTGATGATAAAGACGTTTATTAATACAAAAGATTTCTATTTTAGATAAATGCAGTTCTTCTGAACTTCTATTCAAAGAAACCTGAAAAATTGTACTCCTCTCTTTTCAACATAATAATATTAATAAATGTTTTCTGAGCAGCAAATTAGAATATTAGAATTATTTCTGAAGGATCATTTGACTGGACTAATGAACCTAAAAAAATCAGCTTTGATACAGAAATATATATATAATATATATATATATATATATATATATATATATAGTATGTAATGTATTCAGATTCATTCAAATCAATGTCAAAAAAAAAAAAAAAATCTGTAATTGTAATTGCAAAAAGTAACTATTCTGGTGTTGCTTTATGGTCTTTTAAGGGTTAAATTAGATTTTATGCAGTAATATTCGTGAACAGCAATCTACTGAAAAGATCAGCTAAACCATAAAGAAAAAAAGTGCGGCTGGCGTGACCGTGTATTTTCAAGGCGCGGCTGGCGTAACAGCAGTGAGTCACTCGCACCTTTCCAGCATTGCCGTGTGCGCTTCACTGGCATATGCTCGCGGGCGCGAACTGGAATCACAAACTAGGCTGCATTCGAGCCTTCAAGGCATGTTAAGGGCACAACATCGTCAAGTAAGTAACTTTAACAAATGGTACAGTATCTACTGTAGTTGTCCGCCAGTAAAAACATAGCTTCATCAGTCATTATCCGTGTTTCGCCATTATATTGCGTTTACTACAATTCAGTTAACGTTGGGTGCTCTGGCTGGTGTGAGTGCGTGGGGGCTAATTTGCATATTCATAGATCTGCGTGTAGTAAATGAGGCAAGGGGGTAGAGTTACATTCAAGCTGTTTTAAAGGGGTCATCGGATGCCCATTTTCCACAAGTTGATATGATTCTTTAGGGTCTTAATGAAAAGTCTATAATATACTTTGGTTAAAAATTCTCAATGGTTGTGTGAAACAACACCCTTTTTACCTTGCCAAAATCAACTCTGCAAAAATCATCTCATTCTGGTCGAGGCTGCTTTAAATGCAAATGTGCTCTGCTCGCCCCGCCCCTCTCTTCTCTCTGTGGAGTGACGAGCCTGTTTACTTTAGCCGCATTTAGCTGCCTTTAGACACTAAACTTGCTAACTAGCACTTTATTAGGAAAGACCATCGCAGAGATTCATAAAAAAAAAAACTTATACTCACTTCTGCTGTAAGTGAAGCTGGATTATGAATGATTTGCACGATCGGGAGGCGCATTCCCTTCACAAACAAACATAGTCTACTGCATCTTCAGCGCTCAGATGTCGGGAGTAAATGACGACCACTATGTTCATTATTACATCCAGCAACACAACACCTCAATCGCTCAGTCGGAGATATTCTTGTCTAAGGGCGGCCGTACACAGTGTGAATTCGGACAGTCGAAAGACCGTATAGCCACGCACACGTCACGAGTGACTTTGTTTACGGACGCAGTGGTACACGGCACGATTTTAAAACCTGCCGATTTCCGAGGCAATCACATTCACGAAGTTCCGCGCCAAAAACATGGACTCTGAGGAAGAGATCCTTTTCTTTGTGGCAGCAATGGTTTGCGACAAAAAAGAAAATAAAACGAAGGTCATGGCAAAGAGTTTGGCTGAAGGGCAGAGAACAACATCTCGGACGACCCTGTCATGATAAATGCTGCTCGATATATCATACAGCGCTCGCTGTTCTTGCCAGAGTTCAGCGAGTTTGTCCTCTTTCTCGACAGTCCAAATTCTCCGTGGCGCTGCCGTGTTCATCTTTCTTCTTCTGTGGTTTTCTTTTCTTAGCTTCTGATTGGTCATTTCCAGTTTGCTCAACAAATCGGCTCGTTCAACAGCACACACGTCACGCTTTCAATCCGACAGCTCCCGAAGTTTTTTGACATGTTTAAAAATGATCGTGAGGTCGGGAAGTGCTCGTAAGGCACTCTGCTCGTCTCGTAATTTCTCACACACCATACGAGCCCCGACCATACGAGAAGAGACGATTTCCTCCGATAACCCAAAAAATCGCATGCGAGCTCGTACGACCTCAAAAATCGCACCGTGTACGCCCGCCTTAACTTACATCCCTGCTCCAGCATCGAAAACAAAAGAGGGCGAACTCTTACAGCTGATCTGAGGTAAAACGCTCATGTCAATCAACTATGGTGGGAGCGGCCTCTGTCGGTGTGACGCCACAGTGACAGGCATCTAAGAATGGCTCGATTTGAAAAAAGAATTTGAAATTATTTTTACAGATTAATTAAAAAACACTGCATGGATTTTTATCATTATAGGGTAGATGTGTACATACACTGCCAACACACATTAATGTTTAAACAACATGTAAAAGTGAACTTAGCATCCGATGACCCCTTTAAGGCATGAGAAAATTTTTTTTAAAAGAAAAAACATTTTAAATATGTCATTTCGATTATCAAAGATCAGTTTTAAGGGATACAAATTTTGACTACGGGGGACTTTGAGGCCTGAAAAATGCAAGTTTTGGCTTTTCAGTTGTGTGATTCATTGTATGGCCACCAGATGTCAATTTTAGTACACCGGTGTATCTACTTTGGCATATGTCGATTGACTGTGCACCATGCACGATTATCTAATTTTTAGTCAGTTTAGTCATCCTTATGGTATATTTTTCAGATCCTTAAGAGGTTATGAAAATGTACTGTTTTGATAAGCACTGACGTACGATGAACCCTCAGCGTCATAAGTTTTATTAGCGTCATAAATTTGGCTGTTCTGAAGGCTCCCGAAACGTCAATAAAATAGTTAAATTACAAGGGAAAAACACTTACTTATTTTCTATTTTGTCAAAATTGGATCAAAACATTTTGCTAATTTCAATGTCAATGAGGAATATGTGAGAAATTATCCATTTTAAAGCTAATACATCTGTCTTTGTAATTTCTAGTACACTGGATTCAGTGGGGATACATAGGTGATTTATTATCAGTTATTAATCATTTAAATTGTGAGATGACATGTCAGCAGAAGGGTTGAATGACCGCTGGGCTATTAAATTATTACCTATGAAAATATCACCTTCATACACTACCAGTCAAAAGTTTTTGAACAGTAAGATTTTTAATGTCTTTTAATGTCTCTTCTGCTCACCAAGCCTGCATTTATTTGATCCAAAGCACAGTAAAATTTTGAAATATTTTTACCATTTAAAATAACTGTTTTCTATTTGAATATATTTTAAAATGTAATTTATTCCTGTGATTTCAAAGCTGAATTTAGGGAGGGGGGCAATATTCAACATAACTGTGCCTCATTATTATTATGACAATGGAATCAAATGTTACATTACAGACCTGATTCAAATAAAAAATTGTGAAAAATAACTCACAATTAATAAAGGATCCGTCTCAACTCAATATTGCAAGACAAACCTAATGAACCAACAACCCAACGGTCATTCAACCCAATTTATTACTGATGTCTATGAGATGACGTTAATAATCTGCTGTAAAGCTGATTGAAAAATGTGATTGATAAATAATTATTAAATGTGACCAACATCAGGAACTCATTAACTCTTTTAACACTGTGTTTTCCCCCCTTAAACTCATTATACGCTATTTCGGGTCTTTGTGTAGAGAACAGACTGTGCACACCTCGACCTTGTCTTATCAGTCTAATAAAGGGGAAGATAGGGTAGAAGGTGTGGACGGACTGCACTGATAGAAAAGCCCCTGTGACATGAGAGAAACGTCACTGAGAGCAGCTCATCACAGCAGGTATGAATCAGTCCTTCTCGCTTTTTCTATTACTAAAAAAAGACTAATAATTATTGCATTGTGATGATTTGATTGAGCTCCTGGAGTTTAAGTGGATCTTGGCAATGCTTTATATGCTTTTAGACTTGAAATTTCAAGTTATTTATTTTTTATGTATTTATTTTGTCCATGATGCACTTTTGGTTTTTAAGTATTCTTGTAATGTTTCATCGGACAAAGTCTTTTGCGAAGCAGAGTTTAGGATTCTTAATACTCAGTAACTAGATCTGTTGGATAATCAATATGAAGTGACAGGTTAAAAATGGTAAAAGGTTATTGTCTTTCTCTGTGGTTCATCACACAGGCATAAGGATATGAAAGACTATACAGATAAGACTAAATGCTTTGTTTTGCCATAAGTATGTGATTTGATGCCGTCGAGAAGTTAAAATAGGCTAAACGGGTCTTTTTTTGTAAAACCACATTTCAGTTACGACCAAACTGAACAATGAAGAAGAATAAAAGTGAAAACTCTGCAGGGATGAGTGCAGATAAAACCACAAAATCATACAAAGCTGATGAAGGTATGAACTGTAGTGTGTTTTGTTGAATTTTGATTGCAAAAGATGTATTTTGAAATACTCACAATTACATGTACATACTGTAATATCTAAGAAAAACAAACTATTTAATGTTTTACTATGTGCAACTAATTTCTTCTCTTTTCTTACAACACAGATGCTGACCCCAAGTGAGTATTTTGTTTACATTTTTTTTTACATCTCTTATGTATGCATGATATTGCAAAACACAGAAATGTCCCAAAATGACCTAAATATGATTTCATCATCTGTTAAAAGGAACAGTTCATTCAAAAATGAAAATTTGCAGAAAATTTCCTCATCATCAGGCATTTTAAGATGTAGATAAATTGGGTCATTATGCAAACCCATATACAGCAGAGTTGTTGTTGAATGTTTATATAATATGAAGTGGTTTTTGAGGAAATGTAAATGCAAAAAATAAAATGAGAAAAATAAAAACACTCCCAATAACTCCAAAACTACTGTTGACAGTATACAGTGCCTTGCGAAAGTATTCATACCCCTTCATTTTTTTCACATTTTATGTTGCAGCCTTATGTTAAACTGCTTTAAATTACTTTTTTTCCACATCAATCTACACTACATACACCATAATGACAAAGCACAAAACAGGTTTGTAACAACTTTGCACATTTATTAGAAATAAAAAACTGAAATGATTCCATTGCAAAAGTGTTCATACCCTTTTCTGGCACACGCTTGAAATTTAGCTAAGGAGAACTTATATCACTTGTAGATGTTACTACACTTCAAGTGGAATTAACCTGTGGCAAATTCATTAGATTGGTTATTATTTGAAAAGGCACACTCTCAATAAAAGGGCTAACAGCTGAAAATGTATCAGAGCAAAAACCAAGCCCTGAGGTCAAAATAACTGCCTGTAGAGCTCAGAGACAGGTTTGTGTCTAGGCACAGATCTGGGGAAGAGTTCAGAAAACAATTCTGCTGCATTGAAGGTTCACAGAAGCATGTAGCCTCCATTATCCACTATGGAAGAAGCTTGCAACAGCTAGGACTCTTTCTAGAGTTGGCCTCCTGGCCAAACTGAGCAATTCATGAAGAAGGGGCGTGGTTATACTATTGACCATGAAGCTGATGGTCACTGTGATTGTGCTGATTGTGACACTCTGTGAAGACAAATTAAATCCCACTTGGAATTTGCAACAAAGCACCGTAAGAACAAGATTCTCTGGTCTGATGAACCTCAAATCCAAGCATCAAGTTTGAAGGAAACCAAGCACTGCTCATCACCTGCACAGTAGCATCCCAACAGTAAAGTGTGGTGGTAGCAGCCTCATGCTGTGGGGCTGTTTTTCAGCAGCAGGGACTGAAGGAGCTCAATGCACCAAAATATAGATATAGCCTTAATGGAAACCCAGTCCTGTGCATTCAAAACTTCAGACTAGACTGGGCAGAAGGTTCACCTTCCAACAGGACAATGACCCTAGGCGCACAGCAAGAGTGGCAACTCTGTAAATGTCTTTGAGTGGCCCAGCCAGAGCCTGGGCTTGAACCCAATCAAAAATTTCTGGAGAAACCTGAAAATGTCTGCCAGCCCCCATTTAAGCTCACCTTGAAGCTTGAGAGGTGAAAAGGTGAGGTGAAGTATGGCAGATAATTGCCAAACGCAGATGTGCAAAGCCTGTTGCATCATACCCTAATAGACCTGAGGCTGTAAAGGTGCTTTAACTAAGTACTGAGTTAAGAGTGTGAATACTTATGCAATGTATTTATTTAAGTGTTTTTTTTTGCTTTGTCTTCATGGTGTATGGAGTGTAAATTGATGTGGGGAAAAAAGTAATTCAAAGCAGTTTAATATAAGGCTGCAACATAACAAACCGTAAAAAAATGAAGGGGTATGAATATTTTCGCAAGGCACTGTAACTGTTTTTTTCTTTTCATTATTTACATTATTGCTTGTCCAGGTACTTGATGCAGGTTTGATTTACAAGAAACAGCCGTGGTTGTTCAGATGGTTGTTAATTCAGTTAATTATTTGCTATAAATGAACTATGCAGATTGGGGTCAGAAATTAACTTTTCCATTAAGGGGCAATTTTTGCCTCCTGCAGTTTATTTCTAGGGGCAGTTTTTACATTTGTGAAAGCATTTCTGTCACCACCTTAATAATTGTATCTATGTTGTCTTTAATCTCAAATACCTAAATTTAACCAAATACTTAAATCAAAATACTTTAAACTTTTGTCAAAGTTGACTTGTTGAAACATTTAAAAACAGGAGCTAATAGGGCTGGAATGGAGTACATTGGCTCTGGCTTCACAGACAAACATGTTGGTAAATGACGTTAGTCTAGTTATGGAAAACTTATGGACAAACTCCCGTTATAATCTCTGAAGATACGAAATTAAACTTTTATTTATATCGTATCTGTGTGTTGTTTACTATGAGGGAATTCGCAAGTGCAGAACAGCTACAAGTTGTTTTCAGCGCTGCTGAGTAATCTAAACGCTTCTGATTGGCCATTGCTTTCCTAAACACAACTGAAACGCATGTGATTGGTTTAAGGCTCAACGCTGCAAAAAGAGAATACGTAAAAAGCAATCTAAATCAGTGTGAGCAAATCAAAATGTAATTCCACAAATAGAGGCTTTCATTCATTTTCACGTTTCATTTTAATAACGACAGCCGTAATCGATTGTTTAATTGCACAGGGTCAATTTTTGCCTGTTTATCTTGAATTTATGGGGCATTTTTGTTGATTGTGGCTCATTTCTGCCACAAACCTCTGTTAATTTCCGACCCTGGTGTGGATGTATATAACGTAGTTAGATCAACATGGCCTCATAAAGGTAACGTTAATCAAAATAGTCTCATAAAGGTAACGTTTTAAGCTGCAACAAAGTACCTAAATTCTGTCTGTGTTTGAAGGAATGGCAGTGACAAAACAAAAGAGAAGGTCCTGACCGTTGGATTCTTTCAGCTGGTACGTGTTTCGATGTGATTCTGCTCTTTAGATTGATATAATTTCATGATTTTTCTCTCACATCACTCTGTTTGGTTCTCTGTCCAGTTCCGCTTTGCCACATGGAAGGAGGTGCTGATGATGGTGGTGGGAACCGTGTGCTCTCTGGTCCACGGCGCTGCGTCTCCCCTCATGCTGTTGGTGTATGGCCAGATGACCAACACCTTTGTGGAGTATGAGATTGAGATTCAGGAATTGGCTGACCCGAACAAAACCTGCGTTAATAACACCATCACCTGGCTGGATGGGACTGTTGTTGAGAGGCCGGACAACAGCACTACGTACTGTGGGTAAGTGAGGATGTTCATGATTTTAGATGGGACATGCAACCTCAGCAGCCTCATATTACTGCTTTTTCAAAGTGCAAGAGACTTAATGGATGTTACCATGAAATAATTTTTTTGAATAGTTTTTTTCCCCTCAGGAGAAATATTTGACACAATAGAGAGCATTATGAAAGAATAGAGCTTTAAAGTAAATATGGAGGAATTCTGGTGAGAAATATTTGAGTTCATTGAGACTGAATTTAAGTTCATTGATATAGATCTTTTATAAAAACTCTAGAGGAGGAATGCATATGAGATTACTATATTTTTTATTTAAAAACAAGCCAAGAGACTGAATTCTATAAGATAATAAGATAATTCTCCATTTGAGCTGTTTAAGAGAGAAGAAATTATTTTATTTTGTGATTTTCATTTTTGGAAACTTTTTTTTTTGGAAACTGGATTTTTATTTTTCTCATTTGTCAACTTTTTTGTTTCTTAACTCCTGTTTTTATTAATAAAAATATCTTTGATATAAATAATAAATATTGATCATTTTAATGATGATTTTAATTTTTTTATATATTTTTTTTTATTTAATTTTTATTTGTATTTTATTATTTACGTCAATGTTTTTTATTTTTATATTATACAAATATTTATTACATGTAACTATTTATTATTTTTATTTATTTAATTTTTCTCAACCAGATTATATTTTTATATTTATGTATTTATAAAAATATTTATTACATTTTACATACAGTCAAACCAAAATTTATTCATACACCTTCAACATTTTTCACATTATCACTGTTTATTCGCTATAGATTAGAAAATGGTAATAAAATATGACAAGAACTCAGAGTTAAACTGTGTCAAAACAAATTCATCTTGATAATATCAGATAACTTTGAAAGAAAGGTATGTAATGGTTTACAGTTAGGGATGCACCGAAATGAAAATTTTGGGCCGAAACTGAAACCGAAAATTCTGGATGCACTTGGCCAAAAACTGAAACTGAAACTGTGCAAATACCTGTCTCCTATATCAAACATTACTCAAGGTCTGCACTCTAACCAAAAATTCAGACAACTGTGAGTATGACAGTATTTACACAGCTATCAATACTTTGTTGACCAATCACCAAGTGATGCTTAATTTTGTTCAATCTATGGCGTAAAAAGGTCGCATTAGCAATGAAAGAAAAAACACCTGCAAAACATTGTCAGGTCAAAGTGTCTGAATAATTCTTGGTCCCAAATTTTTATCAATATTACTGGTGGTCCACTGTGTGAAGATTTTTTATATATAATATGCCACAGTTTACTTTATTTTGCTATCCCCACTTACATAAATTAACTATAGTGCACCCACTAGTAAAAAATATAAAAAAATATATCTGGTCTTTGAATAATTTTTGGTTTGACTGTATGTCCATTTTATTTTGTTTTATTTTATTTTATTTTATTTTATTCTTCAGGTTTTTGGGGGATTTTGTGGAAAGAACTGCAGGATGGGTTCAACCTATATAAAATGTGTCACTTTGCATATTTTAAATGTTCTTTCTTCTGTCCCTCTTTACAGGGTGGATATTGAGGCTGAAATGACCAAGTTTGCATTTTACTATGTTGGAATTGGAGTTGGAGTCCTTATTCTGAGTTACTTTCAGGTATATAAGTTCCATGCAGATGTACGTACATCTGACAAGGTTAAAAAAAGTGGTGCAATATTAATGTCTGTCTAGTATCAGAGATACAGTCAGGGTTTTAACAAACAAACAGACAGAAACACTGTTATGCCAGAATCTCAAGAAGAAGTCATGTTTGCAGATTCACAGTATTCATGAGTATTCACTCTGGTTTCAGATCGCTCTCTGGGTTTCTGCTGCCGCCAGGCAGATCCAACGCATCAGGAAAATGTACTTCAGGAAAATAATGCGCATGGAGATCGGCTGGTTTGACTGCAACTCTGTTGGAGAACTGAACACAAGGATATCTGAGTAATATTCAAGTCTTTCTGTGTTATCTTGTACTGTTGTTAACTTTGTTCATGAATCTGACATTAGTGGTGTTAAATATTAAACTTTGCATTGATTTTGAAGAGCGATCAGATTTTCTGGTGGATGATAAACAATACATGAAGTACACTGTAAAAATTACTTTTTGAAGTTGATTATTAGAGCACGTTTTAAAATACTTTTTCACTTTTAATTCAGTGCGTCACTTGCTGTTTCTTTGTATTTATTAGTGAAATTTGAGTGAAAATTGTTTAAAAACAAATCCTACAATGAAATCTAGTTTGATTTTTATGTTTGTGACTTTGTTCATGTAGTGATGTCAACAAAATCAACAACGCTATAGCAGACCAGGTGTCCATCTTCATCGAGAGGATCTCAACGTTCATATTTGGTTTCATGGTTGGGTTCATCGGCGGATGGAAGCTGACGCTGGTGGTGATCGCAGTGAGTCCTCTCATAGGACTGGCTGCAGGGCTCATGGCGATGGTTGGTATCACTATAGACATTTTAATATGAAGACTCACCATTTGTAGCATGCAAGCATGCAATGTACCTTGAATGCAATTAAAATCACTTTGAATAAAACAGTCTGCAAAAAGCATAAATGTAAATATAGAAACATGAATGAGAGAAATCTCCTGATATAATGAATGATTTAAAAGAATAGCTGACAACTCAACAAGCTCAGACGTGCTAAAAATGTACATGAGTTTGTTTTTTCGTTCAGATTTGGAGAAATTAAGCATTACATCACTTGCTCACCAATGAATGCTTTGCAGTGAATAGGTGCCGTCAGAATGAGAGTCCAAACAGCTGATAAAAACATCACAATAATCCACAAGTAATACACACCACTCAAATTCATCAATTAACACCTTGTGAAGCAAAAAGCTACGTGTTCGTAAGAATCCATATTTAAAATGTTTTAACTTGCTTCCTCTATTTGTAATATTTCTGCATTTTTAAAAAATTGTCTTGTCCGAATTAGGAGAGAAATATGCACAGATCAAGCACTGGTTACAAGCAGAAACAGTCCAAAACAGCTCTAAAATATCAGTGGATTTTGATGTGAGAGGACAACAAGGAATAAACTTTTACACTGGAAGAAGTGTTATTATGGATTATGGATTTGTATATTATCTGGAAGCAACGGTTTAAAGTTAAAATGCCTTAATGATAGATTTGTTTATTACAAACAATCAGCTTTTTACTTCACAAGTTGTTATTTGACACACTGGAGTGGTGTCTTTTGGATTATTGTGATGTTTTTATCAGCTGTTTGGACTCTCATTCTGACGGCACCCACTCACTGCAGAGTATCCATTGGTGAGCAAGTAATATAATGCTAAATTTCTCCAAATCTGTTCCGATGAACAAACAAACCCATCTACATCCTAGAAAGATGAGAACATTTTTTTATACATATAATAATAACAATACATATTTTCTGACGTGAAGGCTGTGGCGAGGCTGACGGGTCGTGAGTTGAAGGCCTACGCTAAAGCTGGAGCCGTAGCTGATGAAGTCCTTTCCTCCATCAGAACGGTGGCAGCTTTTGGAGGAGAGAACAAAGAGGCAGAGAGGTACAACATGCCCTCTTTATCTGTCAGTGCAACCCTATTTACATCTGGATATTCAGTGAGAAAACACTGAACTTTTAGCCATCTGGAAATTATGTGGATTAGGAAAAGTGGGCATTATGGTTGGAAGTAAGGTGCTAAAAAAGTAAGAAGGATGTTGATGTAATTTGTTATTATGACAGGTATGACAGGAACCTTGTGGAAGCCCAGGCTTGGGGTATTAAGAAGGGAGTGATAATTGGGGTGTTTCAGGGTTACCTTTGGTGCATCATATTCCTGTGTTATGCTCTGGCTTTCTGGTATGGTTCAAAACTGGTCATTGAAACCAAGGAGCTCACACCCGGCGGCCTCATTCAGGTATGCCATTCAAACTTGGAAACAAAAGGAGAATTTTTTTATTTTATTTTATTTTATTTTATTTTATTTTATTTTATTTTTTGAACAGTCATTTTTTTGGACTTGGATTATTTCCCATAATGTTTCCAGTTGATTTAGGCGTTTATATAATGTTAATTAAAAGTGCTAAACATGAAAGTGAATAAAAAATATGATAAAAGACATCAGATAAAAGTAACAATAAAACAGTAAATACAATTTGATTTAAATGTATTAAAAGAACATGAAATTGAACAGTCTAGTCAGTAAGATACAACACAGTCCATCAGTAACTTTTTTAATAACTGTATTTAATGAAATATTTTTGTTCTTTTCAGGTGTTCTTTGGTGTTCTTATGGGTGCCATGAATCTGGGCCAGGCCTCGCCTTGTCTTGAGGCCTTTGCCTCTGGTCGGGCAGCAGCCAAGAGTATATTTGACACTATTGACAGGGTGAGAATAACACACGCGCAGTTCTTCTCAAAAAATCAATGAATTTCATTCTTTAAGCTTCAGGGAAAGATTAATCACTGTCACATCCTGTTCCTATACAGGAACCAGAAATCGATTGCTTCTCAGAAGAAGGTCATACGTTAGATAAAATTAAAGGTGACATTGAATTCCACAGCGTTCAGTTCAACTACCCCTCTCGTCCTGAAGTGAAAGTGGGTTATGGTTTCTTAGCATGCATGATTTAATCTAATGTTTGCATTAAAGTGTTAAATTCTATCCAGTATTGACTGAACATATCTTGTGTTTAGATATTAGATAATTTGAATGTTTTGGTCAAAGCTGGTGAGACAACTGCATTTGTTGGACCCAGTGGATCAGGAAAAAGCACAGCAATCCAACTCATTCAGAGGTTCTACGACCCAAAAGAAGGAATGGTACAGTACATCAAACCAGTGTTATTTTTTTTAAATACACCATTATACATTGTATGGGTCAAAATTACGATTTTTATTTTATGCCAAAAATCTTTAGGATATTAAGTAAAGATCATGTTCCATGAAGATATTTTGTAAATTTCCTACCGTAAATGTATCAAAACTTAAATTTTGATTAGTAATATGCATTCCTAAGAACTTCATTTGGACAACTTTAAAGGCAATTTTCTCAATATTTTGATTTCTTTGCACCCTCAGATTCCTGATTTTCAAGTAGTTGTATCTCGGCCAAATGTTGTCCTGTCCTAACAAACCAGCATCAGTTAAAAGCTTATTTATTCAGCTTTATTTCAGGTTTAATTTTAGTTTTTTCATGTAATATGTATATGTTATAATAACAATGAATGAACAAATTAACAAACAAACAAAGGAAAAAGAAGTTCTTATTATGTCGTCGTATTTGTTAACAATACCTCTTTGTTTAAACATTAGTTATGGCAAATGAGATCAGAGATCTAGTGTTGAAAATTAAAATTATTGTTCTCAATTTTAGGTCACTCTAGATGGTCATGACATAAGAAGCCTAAATATACAGTGGTTGCGTTCCCTTATTGGCATAGTGGAACAAGAGCCTGTTCTGTTCGCCACTACGATTGCTGAGAACATCCGATACGGCCGTCCTGGAGTCACCATGGTGGAAATTATAGAAGCTGCCAAACAAGCCAATGCTTACAACTTCATCATGGATCTTCCTCAGGTGCCAATTTCTGTATAAGATTATCAGAAATTACACAGTAAAAGTAGCAGAGGAAGTGCTTGATGACAATTAAGTATAATTAGGGTTTTTTTTTTTCAGATGAAAATATTCTCAATTAAAAGATCTTTTTATTTTATATTAGTTTAGTATATATTATCTTTGCATGTCAAGCTTAATAAATTTCATGACACTCAATGTCATGTCATGCAGAAATTTGACACATTGGTGGGTGAAGGTGGGGGTCAGATGAGTGGAGGGCAGAAACAGAGGATTGCCATTGCTCGAGCATTGGTCAGGAATCCCAGAATCCTCCTGTTGGACATGGCCACATCAGCGCTGGATAATGAGAGTGAGGCTGTAGTACAAGAAGCCTTGGACAAGGTGAGTTTTAGAACATACATTAACTAAGACCACAATGTAATTTTCAAGCTATGTCCATCAATTCAGTACAGTCCCTCTTCCTGTCTTGATTTTCTAAAGTATATCACCCTGAGGGTAACAACTTATAACACCTTAACAAGCACCCAGTAACACCCTAAAAACCACCTAGCAACTGCTTAACAACCATTTAAGGGTGGCATATCATGACTTTTTCCGTGTTTAAGTGTTTAACGTGAAAAAGGACAACCTAAGTAACTCTGTTTTATTAAGACTTTTTCTGCAAGCATGTGAAAAAACTAGATTCCACTCACCTGGTGACGTGATAAAGGGATCTTATTATAATATTACTGCCCCTTAATCTGCATATTACCACCCACTGCACCAGTACCAGTTCTAACGCCATGGCAAAAGTTCCAGCAAAGCATGCTAACTCTTCTTTTGTTGGCTACACAGACAAGCACAGAACACTATTTAGAGTCCCAGCCTCAGAGGAGACAAGAGAGCAGTGAATTTATTGATTTATTTACTGTACATTACGCTGCTGCCACACAGATTTAATATAAACATGATTTCTTTCCCAGCTGTTTACCTTCACAGACATAACCGACTGTTTTTGTAACTTCTGTGTTTTTAACATAACATTTGACAGTTTAAGCATAAGACGACATGAAAGAGAACTTGGTAATCACATGCTGTATGACAGCTGCATTCTGTGCACGTGCTTCAGATGTGTGCGCTCAGAAAACCCTATATTAGAAGTTTAAACTAATATGGTTTAAAACGCATGATTTCAGCATGATAGACATGATAATCAAAAGCAAACAGATGTTTTTAAGCAGAGTATCTGACTTATGAGCTGTAAAGGCAAAGCACTGTTCTGGAAAAGGGGGTGGGGAGCAGCAGCTCATTTGCATTTAAAGAGATATGCATGAAAATGGCGTGTTTCTGCTTTCACTCAAATGCATTTTCAAAATTATGTAATAAAAGATTTGTGGGGTATTTTGAGCTGAAACTTCACAGACATATTCTGGGGACACCTGAGACTTATATTAAAGGCCTCCTTTAACACCTTAACAACCACCAAGAACATCCTAGCAATCACACAGTTGCCCAAGTATTCAAAGCTATATAAGATGTAAATAATCCTTGGATTTTGAGATTTTATTTCTTGACAAAATTTTCTTTTCTAGCTTAGATTTATAATGTGGTGTGTACTGAATGTAAACTTTAGGTTACTCACGTAACCCCGGTTCTCTGATAACATGAGTGAGGTAACTCACTATGGGAATCGCCTCGGGCGTGACCAATCTGGAAGCACCAATTGCACCACGTCTGTCGGTTGACAGACCAATCACGACAGTGATGCGGGAGTCCCGCCTCCCCCTATATATGTCACTGCATGACGGTCCCCACCTCATTCTCAGCATATCTCTTCCCCGTGCTACTGCAAGGAGGGAAGTGTGGTGAGATACCTCACTCATGTTATCAGAGAACCGGGGTTACGTGAGTAACCTAAAGTTCTCTTTCAAACATTCCTTCGGTATCTCACTATGGGATATAGACAACTCCCGTATTGCAGATATGCTGTCCGAAGCAGGCGTGTCAACCAACTCAGTGATGTGTGATAACATAAGAATGAAAACCCCCATTATTCACAGAATATAATGGAGACATATGAAAAACAAAACATCTGCATGAGTTTTTTTTTTTTTTTTTACACACTTAGGACGGAATGAGCCAAAGACGGCTCCGTAACATCCAGCTTGTAAAACCTGACAAACGTGTGAGGCGAAGCCCAGCTCGCCGCTGCACAAATGTCTCGAATTGAAACGCCCTTAAACCACGCCCACGAGGAGGCCAACCCTCGGGTACTATGAGCTCTCAGCCCTTCTGGAGGGCTAAGGCCCATGCTGTTATAACCCACTATAATAGCTTCTACTATCCAGTGGGACAGGCGCTGGCGAGAAATAGGTTTACCCCTGTGAGAATCAGCCCATGAGACAAATAACTGATTACTCTTCCGCAGCGCTTTCGTTCTGTTTACATAGCAACGCAAGGCACGGACAGGGCACAAACAGTGAAGCCGCTCTTCTTCTGGAGACGAAAAGGGCGGCGGATGAAAAGCCATTAAATCCACTTGATTATAGGCTAGAGCTGACTCGCTCACCTTAGGCACGAACGCTGGATTGGTTTTGAGAGACACTCTCGAGTAATCCATAGTGAACTGCATACAAGAGTTATGAACCGACAAAGCATGAAGTTCACTAACCCGTTTTGCAGTTGAAAGAGCCAATAATAATGCGGTCTTTAGCGAAAGGAGCTTCAGATCACTGCTGTCTATAGGCTCAAAAGGTGTACGAGATAGTGCGTTAAGGACCACAGACAGGTCCCACGGCGGAATCAGTGGCCTTGACACTCTGTTCAAACGCCGTGCACCTCTCATAAACCTGCATACAAGCGGGTGACGACCCATAGTGTTATCGTCAATCCCCACATGACACGCAGAAATCGCCGCGAGATACACCTTAACGGTGGAAGCTCTGCCTTTGTCCAAAAGTTCTTGCAGAAAACATAACACATCTGCAACCGAACAGAGAAAAGGAACAATGCGCTTATGTGCGCACCATTGCTCGAAAACGTTCCATTTCTTACCATAAGCAGAGCGCGTTGAAGCAGCTCTCGCGTTCTGAATTGTCTCGATCACCCTCGAAGGCAATCCCGTAGCATTCAAATTTAACCTCTCACGGGCCAAGCCCAAAGAGCAACCCTGTCCGGGGCGGGGTGGAATATCTCCCCGCGCGCCTGTGAGAGTAGGTCTCTGCGTAGCGGGAGAGGCCATGGCTGGTCGAATAAAAGCGGCATTATCTCCGCCAGCCACACTTTCCCCGGCCAGTTTGGGGCAATCAGTATGACTGAGTGGCCGTACTCTCTTACCCTTCTTAGAGTTGGTATGATCAGGCTTAGCGGAGGAAACGCGTAAAGCAGTACGTTTGGCCATGGGTGCGCTAGGGCATCCACACCCATAGGCGCACCGTCTCTCGCTAGCGAGAAGAACAGAGGGCAGTGACTGTTTTCGCGCGATGCGAAGAGATCTACGGCCGCGCGGCCGAATCTCTTCCACAACTGGCCCACTACCTGAGGGTGGAGGCTCCATTCGCTGTACCGAGGATTCCCCCTGGACAGGAGATCTGCCCCTGTATTCATTATTCCCGGGACGTGCGTTGCCCGTAATGAATGAAAGTGTTTTCTGCCCCACACAATCAGTTTCTGTGCCAGACTGTGAAGCTGAGGAGAGCGTGTGCCCCCTTGGCGGTTTATATATGCCACCGTGGTCGTGTTGTCTGATCTGATCAGAACGTGGTGGTTCCTCAGAAACTGCACAAAATGTTTCAAAGCAAGAAACCCTGTTAATAGTTCCAGGTAATTTATGTGCGCACTTCTCAGCGAGATGGGCCATTTCCCTTTCGCTATTCTGCCCTCGCACACTGCCCCCCAACCTGAGAGCGACGCGTCCGTCGTTACCACCTTCCTCATGGAAACTGCTCCCAGCGGAGTCCCGGATTCGAGGAACGAGCGGTTTTTCCAGTAACGGAGAGCGCGCATGCAAAGTGCCGACACCATCACTTTGCGGTTGAGGTGACGTTTTGGACATAAGTGCAGTGACGCTGTCCAATTCTGAAACTCTCTCATTCGCAACAGTCCCAAAGGAATAACTGAGACTGTTGAGGCCATTAGCCCCAGAAGGCGCAGACACAGTCTGAATGGGACTTTCCTCCCTTTTTGAAAAAGGGATAGACAGCCGCGAATTGACCTGATGCGCTCCTCTGACAGAAACGCTTGATACTGATCCGAGTTCAGTCTGAGGCCTAGATAAACTGTTTCCTGTGTGGGCACCAGGCAGCTTTTTGTCTCGTTTATCTTGAAACCTAAGCTCACCAAATGAGACACGAGCGACTTCGTGTCCGTCTCCGCTCGCTGCCGTGACGGAGAGCAAAGAAGGAGATCGTCCAAATAAGCTGACACTCTGAGACCTGCTGTTCTCAGCGGTGATAGTGCCGCTTCTATACATCTGCAAAACGTCCGTGGGGCCAGTGAGAGCCCGAACGGAACAGTCATAAATTCGTAGGCTGTGCCCTGATAGGCAAACCTGAGGAATTTCCTGTGTGATGGGTAGATGCCTATATGGAAATACGCATCTTCCAGATCGACCGAAGTGAACCAGTCTTTCTCGCGAATAAAATGTGACAGCGTTTTGAATGTGGGCATTTTGAACTTGTATTTTCTGAGGTGTTTGTTGAGGATCCGCAAATCCAGAATGGGGCGGAGACCTCCCCCTCTCTTGGGAATTACAAAGTACCGGGAGTAAAAGCCCTGATAACTGTCCTCCGGCGGCACAACTCGAATTGCCCTTTTTCTCAATAAAGAGGCTATTTCTTCCTCTAAAACCTGAGCAGATTTCCCTTCTGCGGCTGACATCAGCACCCTGTTGAACACGGGAGGTTTTACCGCAAACTGCAACCGATAACCCCGCATTATCGTAGACAGAACCCAGGGATGTACTGCGCATGCGCGCCAGCTCTCCGCTTGAACAGCGAGCGGACCGCTGCAGCCCATGCCCACTAATGGCGCAGCCGCGCCATCTAGCGGGGGAGCTGGGGATTGCAGCTCTGAATTGAGTAATTTTGGTTTTGTGTGTGTTTTTATTTTCAAACCTCGCTGTGCCCTCGGCCCACTGCCTGGATGCACAGGGAATTTCTTTATTTTCACACTACCAATACTCCCTTGCAAACTGCCTTCCACCCTTCCTGACAACATCGTGGGTGGAGGGGGGAGAGCTTCTTTGTGGGGCACTGGGGGAACTGGTGCCAACTCCACATCTGAACTGGTCAAAAGAGAACTTTTTGACATTTCCATGAACAATTCCCGAGTCCAACGCCTTCTCTTGGCAGGAGGGGGAGAAACTAACTTCTCTTTTTGAGGGAGGATAACAACAGATACTCCGAGAGTGCTGTTGCTCGTCCCTTTGTCCGGAACACGAGGACCAGTTAGGTTGCCCGGCGTTTCTTCCCTCCCTGAGGGTTTGCCGGTCTATGTCTAGCTGCAGCTGCTGCAAAGGAAGGTTTTCCCTTTGGCTGCGCTGGCTTAGACTGTGCGTCAGACTGCTGAGGCTGAGGAGGCCTGGGGCTCCTGAAAGCTGACTGACTGCTCCTCAGAGGGGCTTCAAAACCAGGGCGTGATGATGGAGGGCCCTTAGGAATGGGCTTTCGGGGGAGGCAAGCTTGGAAAGCCTCCCCCTCCTGCTTCCTCAGGTCACACCGCTGGCGCATAGCAGTGACTGATGCTCCGAAGAGGGCTTTGGGCTCCACCGGGGCATCCAAGAAATCCACTTTCTCTCTGTCAGACAGCCCCGAAAGTCCCAGCCAGAGGGCTCGCTCACCAACCACTGCCAAGCCCATACTGCGACCGCAGCTCTGGACTGCACCTCTGGAGGTTCTCAGGTTAAGATCTGCAATAACGCAGATCTCTTCCCAGAGGGCTGGGTTTGGTGACCCAGCATCCATTTGCCTCCCCATCTCCTCCATGAGCTCTGCTTGATAAGCTGTAAGGAGAGAGGTGGCGTTCAGTGCCCTCACTGCCAGAGCAGAAGAACGGTAGATCTTCTGAAAAACTGAGGCCGTTAAGCGCTCAGTACGTCCTGGCAGTGAAGCTGAAGCAGAAGAAAAGCATCGGGAAAGGATCGGGAAAAGAGGAGGAAGCTCGGGGGGAAACTTCATCCATAAAGTCGCCCCAGCTGCATGATACAGGGGGCTGTTTCGTCTCCACCGTAGTTGGAGGGGAAAGGGAGGGGTCACTCTTATTAGCGGCTGCCACCCGCACTCTTCTCTCCAGAACCCTTGACGGGAAGGGGGAACAGTGCGGACAGCACTCGGGGTTCGCGAGTGCCGCCTGAGCGTGTCTCACCCCCAGGCATACAATGCACAGGGGATGAGTATCCTTGGCCGATATCATAGCCCCACAAGCACAAGGGCGCGGGGCGTCTTTGCTCCTCGCCCCCTCGCTTGCAGAACTAGCACTTGCCATAGCTGCTAAGCTCACCACAACGTGCCGCTTAAAAAGACAGACAAGAGAATTCGCCGTAACACGTTAATTCGCTCGTTAGTCCTTAGCAATCACTTTCACTTTGACAGTGAAAGAGAAGACCACTGCTTTCAGAAAAAACTGCGTTCGGCGACGTACCTTGACGGCTCGTCCAAGAACAGTTAAGCAGCTAATCCGGAAAGGGGTACAGAAGAAATAAGCTTCCAAGAAATCTTCATGGGGAAGAGAACGAGAATGGGGTGGGGACCGTCATGCAGTGACATATATAGGGGGGAGGCGGGACTCCCGCATCACTGTCGTGATTGGTCTGTCAACCGACAGACGTGGTGCAATTGGTGCTTCCAGATTGGTCACGCCCGAGGCGATTCCCATAGTGAGATACCGAAGGAATGTTTGAAAGAGAACCTGTTGGTCTAGTCAATTGATATGTTGTTTTTCTAAATAGATATATTTATATTAGTTGTTGCACACACTTATTAAATGACATTTTTCAGGCTCGACAGGGAAGAACAACTATCAGCATCGCACACCGTCTGTCCACCATCCGCAACGCAGATGTGATCGTGGGTTTTGAGCATGGACGTGCTGTAGAGAGAGGCACACACAGCCAGTTACTGGACAGAAAGGGAGTTTACTTCACCCTAGTCACACTTCAGAATCAAGAAAAGGATACAGACAGCGATAAACCAGAGAACAGTGAGTACAGAACGTTTTGGAGGTCATTTCCAGAGCATATTGCTTGCATGCTTAAAAGAATTGTTCACCCAAAAATAAATATTTGTGTCATTGGAAACCTGTAAGTTGGTATTTTCTGTGAAAAACAAAAGCAGAAATTTTGCATCATTTCACCAGTGAATTATCATGCAATATTCATGCATTTTTATTTAAATAAAAAAGCAACAACTAACCACCATTGAATAAAAAAAGGTAATTGAGATTTTTTTTTTAATTTTATCTTGCAATTCTGACTTTTATCACTGAATTGCAAGACATAAACTCACAATTCTGAGAAAAGAAATCAGTCTCAAGTGCTTTATGACTCACAGTTGCGAGTTTATCTCATAATTCTAAGAAAGAAGTCAGAAGAAAAGTGAGAAAAGACGTCAGTGTATATGTCATTTGCAACTGTATATTTCATGATTCTGAGAAAAAAATATCAGAATTGTAAATTTATATCAAGCAATTACAAGAAAAAAGACAGAATTGTGAGATAAAAAATGGCAATTACCTTTTTATATTATTATATTCAGTAGTGGAAACAGGCTTTCGTATACTGTGTACCAGATTCCAAGGAAAGGAAGTTTCTGTTCTCTTGAAAACATGGGATGAAAATGCTTTATTTGCAGTATTTATGCAGTACTCTATTTTATTTTCTAAGTTAATTTTGCAACTTTGAATGGAAGCATAGCAAGAAGCCCACTACATCTGTCAACGACAATAACACAACAATATAAAAACAGTCTGCGTTACTTTTATATTGCGATATATTCTTCTGAAGTGATGCAATAAAATAGCACATGACAGTGTTCTTGTACTTTTAGGATTTTAATATCATTTCTTGGTAAAGAACAGAATGGAGATAGTTTTAAACAACATGAGGGTGATAACATTGTGTACATTTTTGGGTGAACGGTTTCTTTAAACACTAACATGACACTGAATCACACAGCTGCTGAGATGACCGTTACAGAGGAGGATGGACTTGAGAAAGTAAGGAGCTTCAGCAGAGGAAGTTACGGGAGCACCTTAAGGTACATAAACCTGTACATAAACCTGATAATATTTAATATTATCTTGACAGAGATGTCCAAAATTCTCTCTTTTTAAATTAAAACACCTTTCCTATAGGCGTTCTTTGAGACAGCGCTCACATTCTCAGATGTCAAACAACATTCCTGATGCCATATCTGGAAAACTCGAAGTCCACGCTGACCTTTTAGAAATGGAGGAAGATGAAGCAAACAGCGAGGTCTGGAACTGAATACAATAAATGCCCTGAATGCAATAACACCCATGTAATATTTTCCTTTCTTTCTGTATTTATCTGAAGTTCCCTATCTTGTCTTGCAGAAAAGCAAGGGTAAAGTTAAAGAGGTCATTCAACCAGCTCCTGTGGCACGAATCCTGAAGTATAACCGTCCTGAGTGGCCGTATATGCTGATGGGCTCTTTAGGTGCTGCTGTTAATGGATCGGTCAACCCCATCTATGCGCTTTTATTCAGCGAAATTCTTGGGGTGAGACACACACACATATGTACATACGATGTAGTCTGATTTTACTAATATTTGTAACCCTGGACCAAAAAAACAGTCTTAAGTAGCATGGGTAAATTTGTAGCAATAGGCAAAAATACACTGTATGGGTCAAAATTATAGATTTTTCTTTTATGCCAAAAATCACTAGGATATTAAGTAAAGATCATGTTCCATTAAGATATTTTGTAAATTTCCTACCGTAAATATATCAAAACTTGATTTTTGATTAGTAATATGCATTGCTAAGAACTTCATTTGGACAACTTTAAAGGCAAGTTTCTCTATTTTAATTTTTTGCACCCTCAGATTCCAGATATTCAAATAGTTGTATCTCGGCCAAATGTTGTCCTATCCTAAACCATACATCCATATAAAGCTTATTTATTCAGCTTTTTGATGTATAAATAAAATAAAGACCTTTATGACTGGTTTTGTGGTCATTTATCCCTAGTATTAAACTTCGATGTGAACCTCCTGCCACACTGTTTGTGCTACAGACATTATTAATGTGGTTAATTGAGAAGTTTCCTAATACTGAAATGTCTTGCTTAGTTATAATTATGAGTTTGTCACGTTCAGGAGGTTTTTGTTTTCAGTATGGAAGATACCAGGTTTATTCTTGCCTTTGTTTTTGGGAAGTCTTATTAAAGCAAAACGTATTAAAGATATTTAGTCAGTATATTAAATGGGTTTTGAATAAAATGCAGCATCCCATTAGTTTGCAACCATATAAACATTGCCTGGACCATTGTATACATTAACTGCACTTTCTATATAGTGAACTTGATGATAGTTTTAGTCAAATAAATGCTAGTTTTGCTGTGTGAAATACATGCAGCATGCATCAAATGGATATATTCATATTCATATATATATATGACTGTAAAGGCAAGAGGAAGCAGGAAAATGAATGCAACTTAGCAGTCACTACAGCACATTTTGCTCAAGCAAACAACACTCACCTTTCAAGTGTTTATCATCTGGCATTAAGCGTGTTTCTGTTAAACACAGGAATAAAGTTGAACAATATAATGGTTGCTTTTCAGACATTCTCCATTCAAGACCTGGTTGAACAGAGGAGGCAGATAAACGGGATTTGTGTTTTGTTTGTCAGCATAGGAGTCGTGAGCTTCTTTTCACAGTTCTTGCAGGTATTCCGAAAAATCCTTGAGTTTTTTTTTTTATACCTACACTTTACTCTTTCCCATGAGAAATGTGTGTTGTGATATTACAATAGATCACTGATACTGTGATATATTTATTGTAGGGTTACTCATTTGCCAAATCAGGAGAGCTGTTGACTCGCAGGCTAAGGAAGGTTGGATTTCAGGCAATGCTAAAGCAAGAGATCGGCTGGTTCGACAACCCCATGAACAGTCCTGGTGCTCTAACTACCAGACTAGCCACCGACGCCTCCATGGTGCAGGGGGTGAGTGACAAAAGATACAGAAAATACAATAATAACAAAAAAACATTTTTCTTAAAGGCACAGCAGGCAAAAACAGACATTGACAATGGATATAAAAACAAATTTGTTGGGCACACAGAAATTCTACTAACATTAGAATTGGACTTTAGGAGGAAAGTTGCATTAGATTACATCTTTAAAGGGATTTAAAGGGATACTGTCATCATTTAATCATTGTTCCATACCAATATTTATTTCTTCTGTTGAACACAAAAGAAGATATTTTGAAAATGTGGGTTAACCAAACAGTTTTAGCAACCACACTGCTAAATATAAGGAATAAAGTGCTAATTTAATATGCAAAGGCGTGTTTTTTAAACGTGCAGCAGCCAAAAACTGACTATTTAATTCCAAGTATCAGAGAAAGCACAGAAGAATGAATATAAAATACACACTTGTGACTTATTTTGGCGGATAGAAACTTCACAAACATTATAAGTGGACTTTAGGATGAAAAATACATTTAAAAGTTCCATATATCCCTTTAAGATGTACAAGAAAATTCAATAAAAACAAAAGATGTTGCAAAGCTGGAGAAAGCACTCATTTCCTATGCATAGGATATTTCTTAAAGGTGCAGCAGCAAAAAACAGACATTGAAAATGGATATAAAAACAAATTTCTGACTGAAAGCTTGTGGCACACAGAAACTCACGCCTGTATTTCTTTCTTCTGTTGAACATAAAAGAAGATAATTTGACAAATGTAGGTAATAAAAGAATTTAAGCAACTACATTCTTCAGTAAAATGAATAAAAGCACTTTGCATTTAATATGCAATGGGGTGTTTCTTAAAGGTCCAGCAGCAAAAACTGCCCGTTTAATTCCAAGTATCATAGAGGGCACAGAAAATGGATATAAAACAAACTTGTGATTGATTTTAGCACATAGCTTTACTGACATTATAAGTCGACTTTAGGGTGAAAAATTTAATCATTTAAGATTTACAAGGAAATACAATAATAACAAAAAGTGTTGCAAAGCTAGAGAAAGGACTTTCATATGCAAATAAAGTGTTTCTTAAAGGTGCAAAAGTGAAAAACTGACTATTTCTAATAGTCTAAGGACCAGAGAGAGCATAAAAGATGAATATAAAAACAAATTATAACTGAATTTGGCATTTTGAAACTTTACCGAACTATAATTGGACTTTAGGAGGAAACTGTTACATAAAATTACATTAAAAAAGCACTAATTCCATAAGCAAAGTACATTTTTTATAAAGTCACAAAAGCAAATGACACTCTTAATGGGAAAAATTACAGTATATAATATGTATGATATGCACTTTTTAAGATCTACATCATTTATATGGTTAAGTTTGTGTTTGATTTTGTTTAATGTGCTCTTCGCCTAAGGCTACAGGATCACAGATCGGCATGATCGTGAACTCGCTGACCAACATCGGCGCTTCCTTCATTATTGCGTATTACTTCAGCTGGAAACTGAGTCTAGTGGTCACCTGCTTCCTTCCTCTCATCGGTCTATCTGGAGTTTTTCAGTCTAAAATGTTAACAGGATTTGCTAATGAAGATAAAAATGCATTGGAGGCTGCTGGACAGGTACAGTAAAAGTCATGTTAAATAAAGTCTGATTCATTCATTTAAATGCAACATTTGTGATTTCATTGAAGTAGCAAATATGTAGTCAGATTTGTGAAAGAAGCACTGGTTCCTTTTAATTAATTGGTCAGAAAGTCTCATTAATCAGCCTCAAAGTCATAAGTATTGGTTCAAATCCATCTTATGAGTGTTTTTTTGCTTACTTACTTATTTAAAATAAATCAGTTGTGTTATGTGTACTTAAAACAATATACTGGTTTTAGTATTGTGAAAGATGTACAGTAGGAGTTTTGTTGCAGCAGATAGTACTTTAGTTTAATAAACTCGATATGTTAAATAGTATTGTTTTTATGTAGAATTTAGCATTACATAGGACCAGTTGTATTGGTATACTTCAAAATTAACAAAAAAATGTTAAGGAATATGAATTGGAATCATTTAGTGGAATCAGAATCATTAAAAACCTTACAAATCCTGTTCCTATCTGTTCAGTGATATATGGAAATTTATTAACAAAAATAAATGTCATGCAATTCCATTCAAAAGTTTGGGGTCAGTAATTTTACAGAAATGATTTTGCATTAAATTGTTCAAAAGTGACAGTAACAATATTTAAAATGTCACAATGATTCCTGTTTCAAATAAACACTGTTCTTTTGAAATTTCTATTCATCAAATATACTGAATTTTCAATACTGATAGTAATAAGAAATGTTTCTTGAGTAGATTAAAGTGATTTCTGAAGGATCATGTGGCACTGAAGACTGGAGTAGTGATGCTGAAAATTCAGCTTTGCATCACATTAATAAATTAAACTTTAAAATATATTAAAATAAAAAAAATCTATTTGAAATTGTAATAATATTTCACAATATTACTGATTTTACTGTATTTTTGATCAAATAAGTGCAGCCTTGGTGAGCAAAACAGGCTTCTTTTAAAAAAGCTTCTGTGTGCTGCATGTTTTGCTCTGGCCTATTTCACAAACAAGAATCCCGCCCAACAAAAGTCCTATTATTTTTGTTAAGCATATCAATGTAAATTGTGCTCTCTGTTTTCATGCAGGTGTCCAGTGAAGCTCTGAGCAACATCAGGACCATCGCCGGTTTAGCCAAAGAGAAACACTTTGTGTCTCAATATGAAGAGCAACTACAAGCACCATATAAAGGGGCAAAGAAAAAAGCTCACATTTATGGGATCTGTTTTGCATTCGCCCAGTGTGTCATTTTCATGGCTTTCGCTGCCTCTTTTAGATACGGCGGCTATCTGGTCAGTAATGAGGGGCTTCCATACATGCTGGTGTTCAGGTTAGTGCTCAGTACAGGTTTTTTTTATTATAAAAGCAATGATTATGACAGTTAATGTCTATTTAAAATGCATGCAGTATATAAAACATAGCTTCAGTTTTAAAGGATGCATAATTCACAAAAGGAAATTATTTGAAATGTACCTGTAGATCAAGTATTTAGTGTCATTAATAGATGCTGTATGTGTTTATTCTTCAGAGTCATTTCGGCTCTAGTGACTAGTGCCAGTGCACTTGGCAGAGCTTCATCTTTCACACCAGACTACGCCAAGGCTAAGATTGCTGCTGCCCAACTTTTTAAACTGTTGGATAGGGTTCCCAAAATTAGCATCAGCAAAACAGAAGGACAAAGCTGGGTAAGAAAGCATCTGTTTTTTTCTGCCCAGCTGTTACTTTCATCATTTTCCTAACTTCTTATAAAACGATGTTTACGAAACCCAACTGTTCAAGTTTGGCTAGTTAGCATGGTGGAGCTAAATTATTTGGTGGGCAAAACACACCTTTCTCCATTGATGGCCATTCATAATTAACTGAAAATTAGTGAATTTGAATGTGCAAACTGACCAAAAGAAAGCATTTCTGATGGCTGGTTGTCTAAATGAAAGTGCTGAAAGTGTGCGCTGCTCCTCTGATTCTTTATTTGTTTTTATTTTTAATTTTTATTATTATTATGTTTTCCATTTACATTATAGTCTGCTTGTAGTCATAGTAAGAGACAAGCGTATTATTTATTATATTTATTTATTTTTGATTATATTTACTTTTATTTTAAATTATATATATATTTTTTATTTTTTGTTGTTTTATTTATTTTGTTTTATTTTACTTTGTATTTCAGATTAGAAAAGATTTAGTATTTTATTTGATACTTTTGTTTTATTTAATGTTTTATATTTTTCCTCGTTACCTATTGCAGTGATATCTGTCAAGTGGTATGAACATTTTCTGCATGTTAAAATTGTAAACACTTACAAGTGATTTTTATTATACTTTTGTTTTATTTTCTATTTTATTTTAATTAATATTTTATTTCATATTATATTTTTATTTTATTTTATTTTCTATTTTATTTTATGGTTTTTATGTTATTTTATTAATATTTATATTAATTAATTTCCCGCATTGCCTATTTCAATGACATTTGTCAGGTGGTAGGGACATTAAATGAATGTTATTCCCCAAAATAAATACTTGTGGTTTTTGACATAATCACTCAATTAATAATTTGAATGAATTAATTTTATTATATCTATTCCGAATAAAGCTAGAAATCCTGCTGAGTTATGTGTAAATAAAACAGTGTACTGTCAGAATAATTACATTTCTTTACTAATCCTATCCTTGTCAGTTCAGTGATATGTAAAAATATATTCACAAAAATAATTTTCATGCACTTCCATTCAAATGCTTGGGGTAAGTAAGATTGTATAATTATAATTTTTTATTGTAATTTTGTGAATATATTTTTAATATTTTGTTGTTTTATTTATTTAGTTTCATTTTATTCCATATTTTATTTTAAACTTCATATTTTACTGTATTTTATTTTTCATTATTACCTATTACAGTGATATCTGTCAGGTAGAATGAACATTTTGTGCATGTGATTATACATTTTTATTGTTTTTTATTTTATTTTCTATTTCATATTTTATTTTGATTTATATTTTATTTCATATTATATTTTTATTTTATTTATTTTTCTAAATATTGCTTTAATTTTTTTTCTTATATTTATATTATTTTATTCATATTTATATTTATATTTATTGATTTTCCCCATTTACTTATGTCAATGTTTTTGTTGTTGTTGTTTGTTTTTTTAGTGCATTTCTGTTCTCTGTGACATCGTCTCTTGTACACCTAAAAGTTTTAACTTTTAGCAGAGACATTTTTAACTGTGCACTCTTTATTGGCCGGGCAACAAAATGAAAATATTAATGAATCTTCTTTTTTTGCCTTATAAATGTAATGTTCTTTTCTGTTCTGTTACAGGATGACTTCAGGGGCCAAATAGAATTTAAAGGGTGCAGGTTCACGTATCCCAGCAGGCCAGACATCCAGGTTTTGAGAGGGCTGGAGGTGTCGGTACATCCAGGACAGACTCTTGCTTTTGTGGGCAGCAGCGGCTGCGGGAAGAGCACCAGCGTTCAACTGCTGGAACGATTCTACGACCCTGATGAAGGACAAGTGGTATGAAACTACATTTATTGCATATTTACATTTATGCATTTAGCAGATGCTTATATCCAAAGCGATTTACAGTACAAAGTGGAACAAAAGCAGTTTGTCACAATACATTTTGATGCATCTGTAATTTGCTCTGAAATTGCTTAAAACTGAAGTCATTGCATTATTGCACACATACATTTTTAAAGATGCACATGTAGGAGTTAAAAAAGTAAAATCTAGTTTAAAATAATCATGGCATTTTGCTAAAAACACACAAGGAACTGCTAGAGGCTTTTAAAATATCTCTTAACTTCATACGCAAGATTAGGAAGGATTGCAAAATCCTTGATTGTGACAAACAAACCATGACTTTCTCTTATTGCCCTAGTTGATCGATGGACGTCCATCTGCAAGCATCAGCGTGGCCTTCCTGAGGTCTCAGATTGGCATCGTATCTCAAGAGCCGGTGCTGTTCGACTGCAGTATCGCTGAGAATATCCAGTACGGTGATAATTCTCGTACCGTGAGCATGGAGGAAATAATAGAGGCTGCTAAGAAGGCCTATCTGCACGATTTTGTGATGACGCTACCTGATGTAAGTTATGCATTCCTATTATTAATAACTGATTTACAGATATCAAGTTTAAATATGGAATGAAACATGAAATGTTGTTTGTCCGTTTTTTCTGAAATCAAATGTATTTACAACTAAAGTGGGTTATTCAACAAGAAACAATGTAGGGATTAATGCTAGTAAGTTAATGAGTTAGCAATACTTTACTAACTTCATGCACCAGTCAAGCAGCTGCCATTGATATAAACAGGAAATTGCTGGAGCAATTACATTTTGATAAATTATTATGATCAGAGACATCTGAAATAACACGCACTGATGAATTGAGCATAATAAGACCAAGAACATGGATTAAGGCAATAAATAGGGTCATCTTTTTGGTTTTAACCCTACAAAGCCTACTGTATCACATGTAAATATCAGCATCTGCACCTAATTGCATATTTATAGTTACGATACAAAACATACAACACACATGCACCTTTTTGTTCAGGTTTTCTGAATAATGTGGTGTTTTGCAGAAATATGAAACTCAGGTCGGTGCTCAAGGCTCTCAGCTGTCCCGTGGACAGAAACAGCGCATAGCAATTGCAAGAGCCATCGTCAGAAACCCTAAAATCCTCCTGCTGGATGAGGCCACGTCTGCACTGGATACTGAGAGTGAGAAGGTAAAATAGTGTGTGAATGCACTTATTTTATAATCTGACTATACCACCAGCCAAATTTCACAGTTTCTCAATATTGTCTATAGTGCTGAGTAGTAACTGGTTATATGTAATCTGAATTATGCAATCAGATGCCAAAAATGAAATGCTTGTAATTAGATTATATTGTTTTAAAATACTCACAATCAGAATTGTTACTTTTTATTGATTACTTGATTCCTTAATATTCACAAAACAGCAAATTATTCATAATTCATTGATTTTCAATTTTTTATAATTAAAATTTTATTTTCTAAAAAAGCCCATTTCTAATATGTCTAAGTCTTCTAATTTTGTGGAATTGCACACACAACAAGTGTTTTATTGAGGTTTTTCACCTTTATTTTTATTTTTACTAGAATCAAAACAGTAGAACCCCATGGAGCTATTCACATTAGGTGTAAACCAAGCAAGATTTTTTTTTCCAGACTAGTAATTTTTTATTTTTTTCCCCCCGTCACCCCGGGATGAAACAAGCCATCCAATTAGATTTGAGATTTAGATCACCTGCTCAGAAGTTTTAAAGTAATTTTAGTATGTTAAAAGTAATCTAAAAGTAATCAACTAGTTGGATTATATTACATAAAATCAAACTAAAAGTAATCTTAGAAGGTTAAACCTAAAAGTAATCTAAATCTAGATCTAAATCTAAAAGTAATCAAAAACTAGTTGGATTATATTACATAAAATTAAACTACAAGTAATTTTAGGAGGTTAAACCTAATCTAAAAGTAATCTTAGGAGTTTAAAAGTAATCAAAAAACTAGTTGGATTATATAAATTAAACTACAAGTAATCTTAGGAGGTTAAAAGTAATATAAAAGTAATCAAAAACTAGTTGGATTATATTACATAAAATTAAACTACAAGTAATCTTAAGAGGTTAAACCTAATCTAAAAGTAATCTTAGGAGTTTAAAAGTAATCAAAAAACTAGTTGGATTATATAAATTAAACTACAAGTAATCTTAGGAGGTTAAAAGTAATCTAAAAGTAATCTTAGGAGTTTAAAAATAATCAAAAAACTAGTTGGATTATATAAATTAAACTACAAGTAATCTTAGGAGGTTAAAAGTAATCTAAAAGTAATCTTAGGAGTTTAAAATAATCAAAAAACTAGTTGGATTATATAAATTAAAGGTTAAAAGTAAAGTAATCAAAAACTTTGGATTATATTACAAAAATTAAACTACAAGTAATCTTATGAGGTTAAAAAATAAAATAATCAAAAACTAGTTGGTTATTATAAAATTAAACTACAAGTAATCTTAGGAGGTTAAAAGTAATCTAAAAGTAATCAAAAAAGTTGGTTATCTTACAGGATAAAATTAAACAAAAATAGTTAATTATATTAGGTTAAAATTAATCTAAAAGTAATCAAAAATGTTGGTTAAAAGTAATCTAAATGTAATTTTGGGAGGTTAAAAGTAATCTAAAAGTAATCAAAAACTAGTTAGGAGATTAAATTAACAAAAATAAACTTGTAATTTTATTAGGTTAAAATTAAACAAAAAAGTAATCTTATGAGGTTAAAAGTAATCTAAATGTAATTTTGGGAGGTTAAAAGTAATCTAAAAGTAATCAAAAACTAGTTAGATTATATTACATAAAATTAAACTACAAGTAATCTTAGGAGGTTAAAAGTAATCAAAAACTAGCTGGATTATATTACCTAAAATTAATCTAAGAGTAATTTTAGGAGGTAAAAAGTAATCTAAAAGTACTTTTAGGAGAATAAACATAATCTAAAAAAGTAATCAAAAATAGTTGGATTATATTACCTAAAATGTGTAATGTAGTACAACTACAATTTTCTTCATGTAATTTGTATTCAAGAATGGACTACAATTTTTCAATTAATCTACTCAGCACTGATTGTCTGTATTTTGTAAAAGTTTGATGCACAGAATATGTTTGATTTTCAATCTTCAGGTTGTTCAGGCCGCACTGGATGAGGCCCGACAGGGACGCACATGTATCGTCATTGCTCACAGACTTTCCACCATTCAGTCTGCTGACATCATCGCTGTGATGTCACAGGGCATGGTCATCGAGAAAGGGACCCACGAGGAGCTCATGGCCAGAAAAGCAGCATACTACAAACTCGTCACCACAGGGGCCCCTATTAGTTAAAAATTAGATAGCGTTTCGACAAGCAGGTAGCCCCCGCCTCAAACCTCACGCCACTACTTGAGCAATTGTTGGTTTGTCTGGCAATGTCTGGCCAAGTCTGGTCGCTCAAATAGATTACCACTCATTACATTTGGTGATGGAATTACTTATTGTTGAGGTGTTTTTTTATTGATATATATTTATTGATAAGTGGACATTTATTATGTCTTATGTCAACATGGCCGACATTAACATCTTGTCGCTACCGTCGGAGTGCAACCGGTACAGCCAGTTCTTCCTTGCACCAGGTTGTGGACCCAGGGCTAATCACCCGGGTCCATGTAAAAACAATAAAGGATTTTGAAATCAACAAATGAAGCACCCATTCCGGGCAATAAAAACTTGTTTTCTTTTGGTTGCGGCAATGGGTCTCGCCAAGGATTCCAGCTTATGACGGGGCGTTCGAATGCCCTCGATGACGCGGCGGTCAGTCGAAAACAAAACCAACAACAACTACATCAGGTAGATCTAAACATCAAGGCCCCATTTTCAAAGAAATTGGCCACAATCATATCAACATATAACGTTCGAACACTTAGGAATCCTGGCAAACTTCACCAGCTAATCCATGGTTGTATCGAACAAGGAATTGAAATCGTCGCCATACAAGAACATCGGTGGCAAACAAATCAACAAGTTGACATCTATCTTGAAATACTCGACGAGAGAAACATCTGGAGGTTTGACTTTTGTTCTGCAACTCCAAAAGGTCAGGGTGGAGTCGGAATCTTAATGAACAGTAGACTGTCAAAGAGTCTCATATCAACAGAGAAGATCTCAGAGCGAATAATGGTGGCGCATTTTGCAGGCAACCCAGTCACAACATTGATTATAGCCTATGCACCAACTGAGGATAAAAGCGACTCCGAGAAAGACAAATTCTACGAAGATCTTCAAAAGTGTACCAAAGACATCCCCATTCACAACGTCCTCATCATTCTGGGGGATTTCAATGCTCGTATTGGCAAAGACAACCACTTGACCAATCCCAAAACGATCGGGCCTCATGTCTTCCACGAAGAAAGCAATGAGAACGGTAAGAGGCTAGTTGACTTTTGTGAAATGGCCAACATGAGACCAGTGCAAGCAAGATTTCCGCATCCGAAGTCAAGAACTTGGACCTTGCAACATCCAAGCAATAGGGACAAAGATGATGGAAATAGGGCTCAGCTTGATCACATCCTTATCAATGGAAAGTGGATCATGTCGGTAGAAAATATAAGAGCCTACAATACGGTCGAGTGTGGGTCAGACCACAGAATTGTCAGCGCCCGAATCAAGATCAAGTTACGAGTAGAGCGACAAAACAAATGTACCAGAACGAAATTCGACTGGGCAAAGCTCAAAGCGAGTGAACAACTTCAGGCTCAGTTCAACGTAGCCGTGAGGAATCGTTTCCTTGCGCTCCAAGAAGAATGTGGAGACAGTGGTTTGCAAGCAAAATACAACAGCTTTGAGAGGTCAGTTGAAGAAACAGCTAACGAGCTGCTCGGTAAGCTCAAGAAGCCAAAAACAAAGCATTGGGTTTCCAAGTCAACAACAGACCTTCTTATGCAGAGAAATCAAGCAAAGAAAACTTTTAAAAGCAGTTGTAATCCGAGAGATAAACAAGTCTGGCAAGAGCTTAACAAACAGCTTGAATCATCCTATGTAAATGACCAAATGGAACATCTAGAAGGCAAGCTACAACAGCTCAAATCAGCAGCAGCCTCTGGTCGACTAAGAACTACATGGGAGATTGTCAATGAACTTGGCGGTAAGAACATGTCTAAACAACAGCATAAGATGAAAAGAGCAGACGGAAGTCGAATAAATAACAAAAATGACCTGCGCGAGGAATGGAAAAATCATTTCTGCAAATTGCTTAACAACGTCTCCAGTTCAATAGAAACTGGTACAATACAACCAGCGTTAGAAGACCTGGACATAAATGTAGGTCCCATTACATATCAAGAGACATATGATGCTGTTCATGAGCTGAAAAACGGCAAAGCACCAGGCTGTGACTATTCAATAACACCTGAAGCGCTCAAATACGGTGGACTGGCAATAATTGAAATCCTACATCAAATCTGCAATGAGGTGTACAATCAAGAAACCGCGCCAAGACAACTGACAACGAATATCATAGTTCCTCTTGCTAAGAAAGGTGATCTCACTCTAATGACAAACTATAGAGGAATCAGTCTTACGTCTATGGCAACGAAAGTGTACAACAAAATCCTCTTCAATAGAATACGAGAGCCCATAGACAAGATTTTAAGACCCAATCAGGCTGGCTTTCGACGAGGGAGAAGTTGCACTGAGCAAGTACACATCATACGCAGACTCATTGAAAGTGCCGACGACAAAAATCTGTCACTCTATATCACCTTTGTAGATTTTAAGAAGGCATTCGACTCAATTGATAGAAGGAAAATGTTTGAGATCCTACATCATTATGGAATCCCAGATAAGTTGGTCAGAGCAATCAAGACCATATACAACAACTCCAAAAGCGCAGTCTTAGTCGAAGGAGGACTCACAGAGGAATTTGAAATAACAACTGGAGTCCTTCAAGGCGACACTCTAGCACCTTTTCTCTTCATCATCGTCATCGATTACGTCCTTAAGAACGCAGAACTCAATCATGCGACAATTCACGGCATCAACGAGGGAGAAAACGGCTTTGTCACTCAACCAAGGCAATGTCGACGACAACCAGTAACAGCAATCTTCGACCTTGATTTTGCCGATGATCTGGCACTTTTAGAAGGCAATCTAGAAAGAGCTCAATCCCAACTCAATGAAATTGCCAAACAAGCCGAGCAAGTTGGACTCGTGGTGAACGTAAAGAAAACCGAAGCATTCACCAACCAAGATAAAAGCAAGAACTTGGAGCTAGGTAATCAAAAGATTGAGTGGGTCAACAACTTGAAGTATTTGGGATCAATGGTTAAGTCGAGCGAAACCGATATCAGTGTAAGAAAAGCCCTAGCATGGGCAGCCTTCTGGAAAATGAAGGACATATTTCGCTCAAACACCCTTCCAATTCGTCTCAAAACAAACATTTTCCAAGCAGCTTGTCTATCTATACTTCTGTATGGCTGCGAAAGCTGGATATTAACAGAAAAGCTCAAGCAATGCCTCAACAGTTTTGCCACCAACTGCTACAGAGTAATGCTCAACATCAAACGATTGGACAGAGTCTCAAACGTAGAAATCTATCAGAAGATCGGAATTGACCCTCTGGACCTCCAGATACAGCGGAGGCAGTTAAGATACGTCGGTCATTGTCTGCGCAAACAAGAGCACGAGCTGATTAACAAGTACATTCTTTATCAACCGATTGAAAGACATGGATGTAGAAAGCGTGGTAGGCCAAAACTTCTCTACCCGCAGTACATAGGCAAGCTGATCAACAGTGAGGCACCGCCAACAGTCGATGAAATGAGAACTGCAGCAAGAGACAGAACGGAATGGTGCAAGCTTGTTGACGCCTGTAAACCCATAATATTTGCAGCCGACTGATGATGATGATGATGATGTCAACATCTTCTATGTGTTTGAATTATACTTTCAGACAGTTTAGGTGTGGTTAGTCAACCTGGAAGACCTGTATTTTGTATGTTGTTTACAAGAAACTGAATACTGAAAATGTGTGGTAGTTTGTAGTAAAAGGCTGTACAGATTTGACTTGTAGTAGCTGAAGATATTTTGTCCTTGAACTGTGTGTTAATAGCACAGGACTGATAACATTTTCAAAATCACTGATACCTTTATGCTCAGTCATTGTTCATTGTAGTGCAATTTTAGGAGGTTATGGCTCACATATTATCACTCACGTTACAGATTAACAATGCGTACATATTAAAAACTGTATGTAATTTAAACATATTTGTCACTATCAATTTTGCCTTCAATGAAGAAAAAATACTATTATTATGATTAATAGCAAAAATATTATTGTTTAAAGTTTCTTCTTTGTTGTTTATTTGTTATAACATTGTTGTAAAGGGATTTTTTTAAAAAATAAAAGTATCGGAAATATCAAATTAAAATGTTTGACATTAACTTTCTGAAAGAAAATGTCTTGAACTATCTTATGAAAGGTTTTTTGGTCTTGCAAGTTGGTGCTCAGCTGGTTTATGTAGTCAACCAATTATTCTCTCAAGCCTGACTAGCTAAAAACTAGCCTAAATTTCTCTAAAACTAATCCACAGATCACTCTGACCAGGTTAGTTTTGGGTTGGTTCTTCTTTCAACGGGGTATCTGTAAAACAGTAGATGGATAAAATGTAAACAGTACATTTTAGATGAGATTAGTTTAGTGGAAAGTCCAGATCACCACAAACAGCCTGATATGAAAATGTAAATGGCTAAACATTGTATATGAGCCAGTCTACTGAATTGGTGCAATGTCAGATTTGGGAAAAATTGTCTTTCACAAATGTTGTTTGCATGCAAACTGTATAATATCCAAGGTACACATTTTTAATAGTTTTGCAGTTAATTCTCATATTGTATTTTTGGAATATTTGTCCTCTCTCCAAATTTGTCATTACCAAAACACAATATTACATAATTTCATATAAAGCGTTACATTTACCTATTAAGATTTTGCTTACACTTTCCTTGTAAATGTTTTTTCTTTCTATTTTATTAAAACGTTTTCATAGGTAAATCAATAATTACAATTTTAACAATATTTTAAGTGTGATTTATGAGATTTGTTGTATTTTAAATCCAAAAAAGGTTAATCATACTAATTTCAAAGTTAAGGATTCTTTAGTTTGAATATACATTGAACCAAACACTTTCATAACGCATGAGTTGATAATTCAGTACACTTTCGACAAAACATCCCATGTTTAGGTCGTGACAGTAATGTTTTGGTAGCGACCACATCACATTGCAGAAATTTAACCCACATACTAAAACATATTAAAATACTAAAAATTTGCATAACTGTACTAACAATTTGTTTATTTCCCGCAGGCAAAGGATTATGTGCTATCTTTTGTCACTACCAAAACAATGATGATATTTCGGTAGTGACAGTTTTATGGGATGTATGGCCCCCCAAAAAACAAAGATGTCACTACTGAAACTTCACCAAATGTTTTGGTCGTGACTGTTTCGGTAGTGACAATTTTTTAGATACTCTTGATCAAAGATGCTAATCAGCACATGGTTAGTAAGCACAGTTCTGAACAGTTGTACACCTATAAAACACAGATATTGGACAGATTTTAATACTTTTGAACACATTTGCTTAAGAATGATGGATCTACTTACCATGTAGCTATGAGAGAGAATGACACATACATAAATATTTTTTATCATCATAAATGTACGGGTATAATTAATTTAATAATTTAAAATAAAAAAAAATATTTTTTTAACTATGACACTTAGAATGACATAATATTTTCTGATCATAAATGTAGGGGTATAGTTAATTTAATAATTTAAAATAAAAAAATATTTTTTTAACTATGACACTTAGAATGACACAAATATTTTCTGATCGTAAATGTAGGGGTATAGTTAATTTAATAATTAAAATATATATATATATATATATATATATTTTTTTTTTTTTTAACTATGACACTTAGAATGACACACAAATATTTTCTGATCATAAATGTATGGGTATAATTAATTTAATAATTTAAAATAAAAAAAATATTTTTTTAACTATGACACTTAGAATGACACATAAACATTTTCTGATCATAAATGTAGGGGTATAGTTCATTTAATAATTTAAAATAAAAAAATATATATATATTTTTAACTATGACACTTAGAATGACACATAAATATTTCCTGATCATAAATGTAGGGGTATAGTTCATTTAATAATTTAAAATAAAAAATAATATTTTTTAACTATGACACTTAGAATGACACACAAATATTTTCTGATCATAAATGTAGGGGTATAGTTAATTTAATAATTAAAAAAAAAATATATATATATATATATATATATTATTATTATTTTTTTTTTTTTTTTAACTATGACACTTAGAATGACACACAAATATTTTTTATGATCATAAATATATGGGTATAATTAATTTAATAATTTAAAAAAATATATTTTTTAACTATGACACTTAGAATGACACACAAATATTTTCTGATCATAAATGTAGGGGTATAGTTAATTTAATAATTAAAAAAATATATATTTTTTTTTAACTATGACACTTAGAATGACATAAACATTTTCTGATCATAAATGTATGGGTATAATTAATTTAATAAAATAAAAAAAAAAAAAAAATTTTTTAACTATGACACTTAGAATGACACATAAATATTTCCTGATCATAAATGTAGGGGTATAGTTCATTTAATAATTTAAATTTAAAAAAATATTTTTTTAACTATGACACTTAGAATGACACATAAATATTTCCTGATCATAAATGTAGGGGTATAGTTCATTTAATAATTTAAATTTAAAAAAATATTTTTTTAACTATGACACTTAGAATGACACACAAATATTTCCTGATCATAAATGTAGGGGTATAGTTAATTTAATAATTTAAAAATAAAAAATATATTTTTTTAACTTCACTTTTTAAAAAAAATAAAAATAAAAAATGATTTTTCTAAAAACAACAATGGAATAAAATGCAAAAATTATTTCAATATCATTTTAATAAGCGTTCGAGACAGCCACCTCCCCGTTGAAAGTACCCAATAAATTATGATTTTATATATATTAATCTTACTGATATTTTTAAATATTGTCGTGGATTTCAATAGACAATAAAAGGATGTTAGTAGACGATTTTATAAGATTTTATAAGATTTTAAAATTTAAATGCGTTTTTTAAATGCGGACAGCAGTTTGCACCAATTCTGTAGAATGGCCCATAAATTAATATTTTAATACTAGCTTTAACTAACACTACTGCTGATGAAATCACTTTAAAATGCTGAAAATAACAGTCACATTTCCAGGATTTAGTTATAAGACTGATAAGAACAGTCTGCCTAAAATACTCCTGCATTTATATGACAATATTTGTCATGTAGCTCTTCTATAACCTCATTTGTGTTCAACACACTCCCCTGTCCACCAGAAGGAGGCGTCGTACATATATACTTTGATATTTCACACCTTCTGGTTTTATGGCAAATTTCAGTGCTAATAATCAACAAAACAAAAAAAACATTAGTAGACAACAAATACGTCTATTTGTGAAAACAAATGCAAAATAAGCCAGGCATAAAGTGATACTTCCTTATACGTCTAAAAATGTTGTCCAAAAAGACAGAATTGGTCCTAAACATATTTTTTCTGATGTGAAATATTTTTTTTGCCATTTTTGACACCAGATGGCGCAGCTTTAGAAGCGCCGCTGCAGGAACAATAACAAACACGTTAACGGAAAATGACCGACAGCACATGTGGGATATAACCAATACATATTTAGCTTTTGAGGAAAAAATAAAATTAATACTTCGGAAGACTAATTTTTTTTTTGGTATGCTATGAACAGTTTAACGTGGACCAAAGGTAATTTCATACCGCTATTTTGTAGTTGTGACGACGCGTTTATCTGACGTCACTTCCTGTGTAACTGCTGACGTTCCGGGCGCGGATTTTTGAAAGCAACAAGAATACATTTGCGTTTATATTCACGCCATAAAACGGGTGAGTGATTTAACTATTGTGTGCCACTATGAAAATAACATTTTATCAATATTATGTAGATTCCAATACCTAGGATTAAAGAAAAATAGGTTAAAATATCGCGAAGTGTTTTAGCTAACAATATGACAGCAACAACTGTGACGTTAACGTTATTATTGGTTGTTTGCTAAACTGGATTACGTGACTGTTATGGAAAATAAGGCATTTATTTCTGTATTATTAGGTAATTTATATTGTAGTAGATTAGATAATGTGTTGTAATATGTAGTAAGCAAACCCTGAATGTAAGCGGTCTAGTGTAGTAACTGTTTTTTTATATTTTTTATTTGCAATAAAGAACAACAAAAGATACAGTGCGAACAAAACAAACAGTATGTACAAAGGATACAAGCAATCTTTCAATAATAAACAAATTATGGATCAAAGATTAACAGAAAAAGTAATATAACAGACACAGTTCTTAAGAAATAGAGAGAAGTCAAAATAAATAAATAAAACAAAAATAAATAAAAAGGAAGAAGAGAGGAGGGAATACAAATAGAAATACAAGTATATTAAGGAAGAATATTAAACATGGCACAAATTCTACATGTTTTTACAGCTTTCTTGTTAATAGATGTTGAAATTGTATTTAAATACAACTTCAGTTCTTGTATGAAGATGTTAAAGTGGGGCTTACATTTAGTATATTTACATTTAAGGACATAAAACTTTCCAATAAACAACAGGAGATTTATACAAAAACTCGCATTAAATAAATTCTGCTCTTTAGTATAAAACCCAAAAAGAATGTGTCTGTAACATAAAGAAAAATCATAAAAACATTTTGGACAATCAAAGCATTAACATTATTCCAAAAGGACTGAACAAAAGGACACTCCCAAAACAAATGAGCTACAGATTCAGAAGAAATTTCACAGAAGGAACAAGCCATATCCATGTCACTTTTGAATTTCTGCAAAAACTGCTTGACTGGATAAAATCTGTGAATTATTTTACAGAATATTTCTTTAACTTTATTTGTTAAAAAAAAATTCTGAGGGAGTGACCAAACATACGGCCATTTAATGCCAGCAAAAAGGTTGTTCCAATAAGAAATGGAGGAAGGATTTGACATAACAAGGTCCAAAAATAAAAGTGTAGTAACTGTCATTGTGTTGTTTGGGTAATTTTGCAGCTCCGAATGGCCTCTATCAGAGACTATAATGCGGTGGAGCATTTCAATCGCAGACTGGAGGAGATGAGGAGCAAACTGCTGGATCAGGCCTTGGGAGAGGAGCTCAATGACAGGGTGGCACAGCTCTGTCAGGAACACAGGCAGTACATGAAGTCCGTCTTGGGTGAGAGATGCACATGGACTAGTTTGAGTTTAAATGCGCAAGTGTTGTTGTTTATATACACTTTGAAAGACTATATGTGGGATGGAAAGTAATGATTTCCCATTATAATCCTTTTAAAAAAGTTTTGGTTATATGAAAAAATATTATATTGTGGTGTTTACCTTTACCTTTTGAAATGTTTGCATTTGCTCTGAATTTTTTACTGTTGTTTATTTATTTATTTTTAAATTGATTATTATATTATATTATATGTGACCCTGGACCACAAAACCAGTCATAAGGGTCAGTTTTTCAAAATTGAGATTTATACATCATCTGAAAGCTGAATAATTAAGCTTTCCATTGATGTATGGTTTGTTAAGACAGGACAATATTTGGTTGAGATACAACTATTTGAAAACCTGGAATTTGATGGTGCAAAAAAATCTAAATATTGAGAAAATTGTCTTTAAAGTTGTCCAAATAAAGTGCTTAACAATGTATATTACTAATCAAAAATTAAGTTTTGATATATTCACAGTAGGAATTTTACAAAATATCTTAATGGAACATGATCTTTACTTAATATCCTAATGATTTTTGCCATAAAATAAAAATCTGTAATTTTGACCCATACAATGTATTTTTGGCTATTGCTACAAACAAACCCCAGCGACTTAAGACTGGTTTTGTGGTCCAGGGTCACATATAGATTTATAGTTTTGAAACAATTCATTTGTACGGACAGTTTAAACTGTAATAGCTAAATAAAAAATGCGTCATGATATTGGAGGCTTATTTCTGCTGCAGGATTATAAAATAAAAAATGGTAGTTGCTTTTTATGTCACAAATCAGATTCTTTTTTTATTTCAGAATTGGGAGATATAATTTCAAGAGTTTACATTTTGCAAATCTTGCATTTTTATGGAATAACATTAAAAAATGTATATTTCCAACTTTCGCTTTAAAATTCAGAATTTTCTGATAATTCTGAAAATTCAGAAAAAAGTTATGAGAGAACTCAAGGGGAAAAAATTAAGGATATAAAAAGATATGAAAAAGAGAAAATTACAGTTACCTTTTAAAAATCTTTTTATCCTGTGTATATTGATCAGTTGATCAATTTAAAGCATCAGTTTAAAGATTAAATTATAGAAAAAAATTATAAATAAAAAAAATATATATACTGACTCCAAGCTTTTGAATGGTGTCGTGTATAAAAATGTGTTATTTCAGATAAATGTCTTTCTATTCATCAAAGAATCTTGAAAAAAATGTACTCAACTGTTTTAAATATTAATAATAATAAAAATATTTCTTAATCATCATTTTTCAAGGATCATGTGACACTGAAGGCAGAAGTAATGATGCTAAAAATTTAGCTTCACTTAGATCACAGGAATAAATTACATTTTTAAAATATATTCAAATAGAAACAGTTATTTTAAATAGCAAAAATATTTCACAATATTACTATATTATTATTATTTTTACTTTTTATACTGTGTGTAAGTTAATTATCTCTCATTGTAATCCTTTTGAATTTAACCCTTTAACTGTCACTGTCCCCACTGTGGGATGCCTAAGTTTACTTCACCATATTACAAATAAATCCTAATCTAATCATGACAAACTATACATCGTTGGAAAGGTCTAAGACTCCTAAATAGATATTGTACCATATTTTTGTGGTACAAATTATGCAGGAAAAGTAGTAGATTAATATATATACAACTTAAAAAATCTACATCATAACATGAGTTCTGACCTTTGTCACAAAAGACTTTCTTCTTTGCCCTTTTCCCTAATACAATTTAAAAATCATAAGAAATTATATATTAGTTCAAAACTTAAAATCTCAAAATTCATCCTTTGAAAGGCATTTTAAAATCAGACATTGCATTACCACGGAAAATGTACTTAAAAATCATATTACAAAATGTTTTGTAATCATTCATGAATTTTAAAAATTTAAGTCTGGATAGTGCATTTTTATGTTTGTGTTCAAAAATGGTAGTGACAGTTAAATGGCTAAAAAAAGGCTTGGTTATATGGTGAAAAAAAATATTATATTGTGGTATTTAGTTTTTGAAATGTTTGTATTTGCTCTGAATATTTGACTATTGTTTTTTATGTATTTATTTATTTATTTAGATTTTTTTTAAATTAATTTAAATTATTTGAAACAATTAATTTGTCCACAGTAACTCAATAGCCAAATAAAAATGCATTATGATGCTGGAGGCTTATTTTTGCCACAGGATTTTAAAAAATTAATTGAAAAGGGTAATCACAACTTTTTGTTACAATTCAGATATTTTACTTCAGAACTGCAAGATATAAACCCAGAATGGCAAGATGTAATTTCACAGTTCTGATGTTTTTCTCTGAGTGTACATCTTGCAAATTTTGCATTTTTTTTCTGCTGTGGAACAGAAAAAAGTATTTTCTGAAATTGTCTGAAAATTCTGAAATATACTCAGATAAATTCAAAATTGTGGAAAAAAGTAAAAATTTAAAAAGATAAAAAAAAGCTTAAAAAGTCCCACTTACCTTTATATTTTATCCCAGCTTTTTTTTTATTTTGTACTGCAAGAAAAATGTATGTGAATATTTCAAGTTGCTCAGGAATTAATGAATTTTTCTTTCTTTCTTTCTTTCACAGATACCTGTGTTAAGAAATGCAAGGAGGATGAAACCATGTTTGACATGATACAAACATACAAAGAAGGTGAGTTAAAGAAGTTGATTGTCACACTTGCTTTCCATTTTTAATAACGACAATCTAATATTGTGTGTCTGGATTTGTCAGTTGAATGACTACCATGATATTTCCTTTTTTTTTTATTAGATTTGAAAGAGAACACCTCTTTACTAAAAGAGAAGAGTGCTGAACATATTGAGGTTGTGTCAGAGATTGAAGACAAAGAGCATCACAAAGCTCTTTTATTCCAGAGAATTGAGAAGCTAAAGAAGGATCAAGCCAAAAACAGGGAATGTGTGTAATCCTTTCCTTCTTCTTATGCAGCTTTATGTTGATGTGTAGTGAACTAGTGAACAAACTTTAAGTGAGCTATCTGTTACAGATTAGTGATTTATGAACACTTTGTGAATCATTTCTTCCAAATCATTGCAAAGAAACACACACAAGGATGATTTGTGAATCATTTACTATAAATGTCTCTGAATGAAATGCTGTATATCCAGTAAACAAATTCTGTTTATTCTTATTTTCATTGATTTTGCCTTTATTTTCTGCTTATGAGTGTTAGGTGACAGACACAATGGACAGTGGTTTATTATTGTTTTCAATTCAACCTGATGTCACAAATGTTTGTTTTTTTTAGTGATTCAGTCACAAAATAAAGCCAACAAGGACAGACTGAAGAAGCTGAACAAATGTAAAGACATCTTTCAGAAACACCTCAGTCTTGAGATCAGAAAAATCCAAGGTAAAGTCTTTGTGTTTAACTATAACATACAGTATGACTGAAGTATGACATTTTTTCCCCGTTTATTATGCATTAGATATATTATTCGAATAGGTACAGACGTCTGAGAGCATATTGAAAGTCTGTGATTTTTATTTCAATTTAACCTTGAAATTAATGAAGTGTTAGGATTTAGAAAATGAATTGGCTTTGTTTATAGGTCAGTGATAAAATGTACACTACCACACAAAAGATTTTGAAAAGTAAGATTTTTTTTTTTTTTTTTTTTTTTTTTTTTAAAGAAGTCTCTTTTGCTCATCAAGCCTGCATTTACTTGAACCAAACAAAATTGGTTCATTGTGAAATATTTTTACTATTTAAAATAACTGTTTTCTATTTGAATATATTTTAAAATGTAATTTATTCCTGTGATTTCAAAGCTGGATTTTTAGCATCATTACTCCAGTCACATGATCCTTCAGAAATCAGTCTAATGTTCTGATTTGCTGCTTAAAAAAACATTTATTATTATTATTATTATTGTTGTTGTTGAAAATGTTTCAGGTTTCTTTGAAGAATAGAAAGCTCAGATAAACAGCATTTATCTGAAATAGAAATCTTTTGTAACATTATGAATGTATTTATCATCACTTTCGATCAATTTAAAGCATCCTTGCTAAATAAAAGTATTCATTTCTATAATTAAGAAATTATAGAAAAAAATAAATAAAATAAAAAATTATACTGACTCTAAGCTTTTGAATGGTATAGTGTATGGTATAATGTTACAAAAGTGTTTTATTTCAGATAAATATCTAATCTTTGAATCTTTATATTCATCAAAGAATCCTGAAAAAAAATGACTCAACTGTTTTAAATATTGATAGTAATAATAATAATAAAAATGTTTCTTCAGCATATTAGAATGATTTCTGAAGGATCATGTGACACTGAAGACTGGAGTAATGATGCTGAAAATTCAGATTTGATCACAGGAATAAATTACATTTTAAAATATATTCAAATAGAAAGCAGTTATTTTAAATAGCAAAAATATTTAACAATATTACTATTTTTGCTGTATTTTGGAATAAATAAATGCAGACAAGATCTGCTTGTGTATCATTAACATCTATGTTTATTTTAAGGTGAAAAGCTGCAGTTTGTCTTTAGGAACATCAGCCGTAAAGATCCAGACATGGTCCATATGTTCCTCCTACAGCTCGATGCAGAGGGCGTTTACCACAGTAAATACTCATTTTCTGATCTGTTTATTGTCTTACATTTTGGTAAAATACAGTAGCTACCATAACGAAATGAAGTAATGTTAAATGACAAATTAAATAGTTAAATTACACCTTGTTTTTCCTGCTGCATTTGATTAGACTCACACATTCAGTGTTTATACTGATAAATAGGAATATTAATTGTATTATTTAATCGTAAATGGTATTTTTTGATGTTTTTGAAAAGTCTCTTATTCTCACAAAGGCTGCATTTATTTGATCAAAAATACAGTTTAAACGGTAATATTGTAAAATATATACAATTTAAAATAACTGTTATAATTACACTTATTCCTGTGATGCAAAGCTGAATGTTCAGCATCATTACTCCAGTCTTCAGTGTCACGTGATCCTTCAGAAATCATTCTAATATGCTGATTTGCTGTTTAAGCAACATTTCTTAATATTATCAGTGTTGAAAACAGTTGTGCTGCTATATATTTTATTAAAAACTTTAATACGTTTGTGTTTTTACAGTTGTGTTTTATCAGTTTAATTTATGCTTGCTGAATAGAACTATTGTTATTATTTTAAAAAAATCTTACTGACCCCAAACTTTTGAACAGTGGTGTTTCATGACTGACCTAAAATACTGAATACATCATATTTTCCCCTCAGTCATGTCCTGTGACCCTCCGCTGGAGAAAATGGCACATCTAGAGCGCAGACTGCAGGAGACCAACAACTTTTCTGCCTTCCTCGCTAATGTCCGGAGAGAGTTTGTGGCACTCCACGGTGGTGCAAAAACAGCCTGACTGACGAACAAAAGCTGATTTTTATTTCAAATGCATTTGAAACGGTCAGAGACCCAGACACCATATTTATAGACGTGATTAGCACACATATTGAGCTTTTATTTACCTAAACCATCAGCAGTTACTTACTATGAAACATTTAATTGTTTCAGTTCTTTGTACATTCATTGATTTGTAATTTTAGCAATAAAAATGTATACAAAAAAAAAAAAAGTAAGTCTTAACGTGCTTTGAAATTTCTTAATTTTATACTAACGTGACTTAAAGGTCTAAAATATTTACGTTATGGGTTTTTTTTTTTTTTTTTTTTTTACAATAAAGTTATAATTTTTCATGAAAAAACAGAAGACGTGAAATTTTTTAAAATTCTCTTTTTTTGACATGGAAATTTTCGTAATACATTTACGTTCTGCTCTTGTCTACTGTAAAACTACTCCCAAGTCATATAAATGCATGAGTTGTGAGTAAATTGTTCTTTGAAGTCAGTGAATCTGTTGAAATGATTCATTTGAATGATTTTCTGCATTTAACCCTGTAGCAGGAGTGAATTGTGATTCAGAGGCGTTGAGGTCGGTGTCCTTTTCCATCACAAGCTCTTTTGAAGCTAAGCTTCAGATGACTTCATTTCAGTCAAAACAGGCAGCTCCTCCACATACGTGGATGGGAAATGTCCTCTCTGTCCATTCAGCTCACCGAACCACCAGCCCGAGTCGTCCTTCTGAAAGATATCCAGTACGTCTCCTGACAGATTGAAGAGGGAGAGTCAACACAAAGCAGGTGCTGAGAGATAATGTATTAAGATGAACTAGCATATTACCTTCATTAATGTTTAACTCATCCTCTCTGTCTGACGTAAAGCTGTATAAAGCCTTGCATTTACCGATCGAGCAGAATTCAGAGCCTGTTGAATCAGAAGTTTGTGTTAAAAAAAATAAAGGTAAACATGTTTTGCTTACTGTTTACCTTTATCCAGGGTTTGTACAAGGTTCTTAAAGTACTTGAATTTAAAATTTTTGAAGTTTAAGGTTGAGAAAACCTTTGAAAATGGCAATATTCCTGAAGAGGCGCGGATCGCGAATCATATAATTTGTTTCATATCAGGATTACGGAGCGATTTAAAAAAAAAAAAATATATTTTTAAACAGCAGAAAAAGCAAACCATTAAAGCAGTACAGTTATAAAAACAAAACAAGGAAAAAAGTAAGTATACACACAAAAATTAACCATGGTTTTACTATAGTAAAAGTGTTGTATACTTTGTAATAATTAGCATGTGCTTTACTTTTTTCTGCTGGTTTTTAGTAGTATAATTGTATTTATCTATTCTCTCTTTTTTTAGAATTTGAAATAGAAGACATAAGTGAGATCTCTGATTGAAGCTCTGAAAAATCCAAAAAGTAGTGCTTGAAAAGTAAGTCGTGGAATTTAATTTTACAGTATCTGTACGAACCCTGTTCATCCTCTTCGGACTCAGACACGCTTCCGTTAACCGGGCCGCTCTGTTGCTCATCTGTGTTGTTTTGTGTGACTTCGGTGGTCTCAGTCGAGGGCTCTTCGCTTGTCGTAGCAGGCCTAACCACATTTTTATTGATCATGGAGCTCCTCATGGACTGACGTGATCTGAACGGAGTCTTTTTGATCTTAACCGGTCGAGAAAGCTGCACCACGCTGTGCTCGCAGTCCTGGAGCAAAACCAGAGAGACAGTTTAAAAACTAATGCAACATATAGGTTTTTTGTCTAAGCTGGGCTTATTAAAGTTGTGATACTGTCTCTCTCCATCCTGCAGCCTCAGGGAAACCCATATATTACCGTCAAAAAAGTGTAGGCTGTTTAAAAGCAACAGTATAAACAAAACATTATGCTAAACTAGTGATGACCTAGTTTCTCAATCAACTCTTATGTTTACATCTTTTTCCTGTTCTGGATTCTTCAAAATTTAAATGTTTAATG